>NC_069499.1:18578688-18716188 GCF_027579735.1 Bombina bombina | reverse complement strand
CACCTAATTAACCTATTAACACCTCAGCCGCCAACCCCCCACAACACAAAGTATCTAATTAACATATTAGCCCATAAATTGGCATCCCCCCACAACACAAAGTATTACATTAAAAACTAAACCCCATAACCTAACACCCCCTAACTTAAACCCAATTAAATACACTGAAATAAAATTTAAAAGATCCTAACTACATTAAAAATGAAAAAATGTTAAAAAATAAATAAATAATAATTTACATAAAACCCTAACATTACATTAAAAAAAAAACTACCATTACAGAAAATAAAAAAACTAACGTCTAGATTACGAGTTTTGCGTTAGAGGAGTTTTGTCTCACCGCTCACTTACATACAACGCTGGTATTACGAGTTTTCAGAAACCCGTCGTTAAAAGACAAGAAGTGAGCATTGAGCAAAATTTTGCTCATTACCGCTCTCCATAGGAATCAATGGGGAGAGCCAGCTGAAAAAAAGTCTAACACCTGTAAAAAAGCAGCGTAAAACTCAGTAACGCAACCCCATTGATTCCTATGGGGAAATAAAAGTTATGTCTACACCTAACACCCTAACATGAACTCTGAGTCTAAACACCCCCAATCTTACACTTATTAACCCCTAATATGCTGCCCCCGACATCACCGACACCTACATTATATTATTAACCCCTAATCTGCCGCTCCGGACACCACCGCCACCTACATTATACTTATTAACCCCTAATCTGTGGCCCCAACATCGCCGACACCTACATTATATTTATTAAACCCTAATCTGCCTTCCCCAATGTTGCCGCCACCTACCTACATTTATTAACCCCTAATCTGCCGCCCCCAACGTCGCCGCCACTATAATAAACATATTAACCCCTAAACCGCCGCAATCCCGCTTCGCAAACATTAGTTAAATATTATTAACCCCTAATCTACCATCCCTAACATCACCGCCACCTACCTACATTTATTAACGCCTAATCTGCCGCCCCCAGTGTTGTATTTATTTTAACTAGGTAGAATAGTTATTAAATAGTTATTAATTATTTAATAACTACCTAGCCAAAATAAAGACTTATTTACCTGTAAAATAAAACCTAACCTAAGTTACACTAACACCTAACACTACAATATAATTAAATAAATTAACTAAATTAAATACAATTACCTACATTAAATTAAATTAGCTAAAGTAGAAAAACAAACAAACACTAAATTACTGAAAATAATAAACAAATTGCAGATATTTAAACTAATTAAACCTAATCTAATAGCCCTATTAAAATAAAAAAGCCCCCCAAAAATAAAAAAAAAACCTAGCCTAAACTAAACTACCAATAGCCCTTAAAAGGGCCTTTTGCGGGGCATTGCCCCAAAGTAATCAGCTCTTTTACCTGTAAAAAAAAAATACAAACTACCCCCCCAACAGTAAAACCCACCACCCACACAACCAGCCCCCCAAATAAAATACTAGCTAAAAAAACCTAAGCTCCTCATTGCCCTGAAAAGGGCATTTGGATGGGCATTGCCCTTAAAAGGGCAGTTAGCTCTATTGCAGCCCAAAGTCCCTAACCTAAAAATAAAACCCACCCAATACACCCTTAAAAAAACCTAACACTAACCCCTTGAACATCGACTTACTGGGAGACGTCTTCATCCAAGCCGTGGCCGAAGTCCTCAACAAAGTTGGGAGAAGTCTTCATCCAAGCCGGGTGAAGTGGTCCTCAAGATGGGCAGAAGTCTTAATCTAGACGGCATCTTCTATCTTCATCCAGCCGGTGCGGAGCGGTTCCATCTTCAAGACATCCGACGCGGAGCATCCTCTTCTTCTGGCGACTAAAGCTGAATGAAGGTAGCTTTAAGTGACATCATCCAAGATGGCGACTCTTAGATTTCGATTGGCTGATAGAATTCTATCAGCCAATCGGAATTAAGGTAGAAAAAATCTTATTGGCTGATGCAATCCGCGAATAGGATTGAAGTTCAATCCTATTGGCTGATCCAATCAATATCTGTTATTTGTTTATTATTTTCAGTAATTTAGTGTTGTTTTTTTGTACTTTAGCTAATTTAATTTAATTTAGGTAATTGTATTTAATTTAGTTAATTTATTTAATTATATTGTAGTGTTAGGTGTTAGTGTAACTTAGGATAGGTTTTATTTTACAGGTAAATTTGTCTTTATTTTAGCTAGGTAGGTATTAAATAGTTAATAACTATTTTATAACTATTCTACCTAGTTAAAATAAATACAAACTTGCCTGTAAAATAAAAATAAACCCTAAGATAGCTACAATGTAATTATTATTTATATTGTAGCTATCTTAGGGTTTATTTTATAGGTAAGTATTTAGTTTTAAATAGGAATAATTTAGTTAATTATAGTAATTTTATTTAGATTTATTTAAATTATATTTCAGTTAGTGGGTGTTAGGTCTAGGGTTAGACTTAGGTTTAGGGGTTAATACATTTAATATAGTGGTGGCGACGTTGGGGGCGGCAGATTAGGGATTAATAAATGTAGGTAGGTTGCAGCGACATTGGGGAAGGCAGATTAGGGGTTAATAAATATAATGTAGGTGTCGGCGGTGTCCGGAGTGGTAGATTAGGGGTTACATTTTTATTATAGTGTTTGCGATGCGGGAGGGCCTCGGTTTAGGGGTTAATAGGTAGTTTGTGGGTGTTAGTGTACTTTTTAGCACTTTAGTTATGAGTTTTATGTTAGGGCGTTGTACCATAAAACTCTTAACTACTGACTTTTAAATGCGTTAGGACAGGAGAGGGTGTATCGCTCACTTTTTGGCCTCCCAGGACAGACTCGTAATACCGGCGCTATGGAAGTCCCATAGAAAAAAGACTTTACAAAGTTTACGTACGTCGTTTTGAGGTAAGGCCAAAGAAGTGTGCGGTGCCCCTAAACCTTCAAGACTCGTAATACCAGCGGGCGTAAAAAAGCAGTGTTAGGACCTCTTAACACTGCTTTTTTACCCTAATGCACAACTTGTAATCTAGCCGTAAATTACCACAAAAAAAACCTAACATTACACAAAATAACAAACAAAATAATCCAAAATAAAAAAAAGCTATTCCTATTTTAATACCTCCATTAAAAAAAAATCCTTATCTATCAACAAAACCTTACCAAAAAAATCTACCCTGTGCCTCAAAAAGGGCATTTGTATGGGCATTCAGCTCTTTTACAGCCCATAAAAAAAGCCCTAATGTAAAAAAAAACAGGCGGAGCGGCTCTCATCCTATTGGCTGATTTGAATTTCGTAGGAATGCAAGAGTACCCCTATATAAAAGGGTTACCTTGCATTCAATCTTCAGTGTGCGGAGGAAGATTGCAAGAAGAGGACCTCCGTGTCGCTGATGGCCTCCGCCAACCGCTCTGCCTCCACACCTCCGCCATCAAGATGAAAGATGGAGCCGCCTGGATGAACTTCTTTTGCTGCTGGGATGAAGATGTTTTGCCAGACTTCGTCAATGGTGAGTACCGATTTTGGGGTTAGTCTGGTTTTTTTTGGGGTGTTTTTTTTAAGATTATTTTATTTTTATTTTTCATGGGCTGCAAAAGAGCTGAATGTCCTTTTAAAAGCAATGCCCATACAAATGCCCTTTTCAGGGCAATGTTTTTTTTTTTAGTTAGGTTTTTTTACTTTGGGGGGTGTGGGGTTGTAATGTTAGGGGGTACTTTGTTTATTTTCTTTGCAAAAGAGCTGTTAACTTTAGGGCAATGTCCTACAAAAGTCCATTTTAAGGGCTACTGGTAGTTTATTGATAGATTAGGGTTTTTTATTTTAGGTTGTTTTTTTACGGGGGGTATTAGAATAGGAATAACTTTTTTATTTTAAATAATTTAATTTGTTATTTTCTGTAATGTTAGTTTATTTATTTTGTGTAATGTTAGTTTATTTATTTTGTGTAATGTTAGTTTATTTATTTTGTGTAATGTTAGTTTATTTATTTTGTGTAATGTTAGTTTATTTATTTTGTGTAATGTTAGTTTATTTATTTTGTGTAATGTTAGTTTATTTATTTTGTGTAATGTTAGTTTATTTATTTTGTGTAATGTTAGTTTATTTTCAGTCATTTTTTTAAGTTTTTTATTCTTTTTTAATGTAGTTAGTATCTTTTTAATTTTATTTAAAGGTATTTTTTTTTTAAAACTTTATTTATATTCCAGATCCATTCCTACATGGAAGTTTCAGTTGACAGAAGTTACATTTTTACATTTGTTTGATACAGTTGTGAAGGTAACAACATTCTTCCCATCCAAAAGGATAGGGAAGGTCCCTTCAAGTGAGGTAGTTCCACAGCAGGAAGTAAATCTGGTTCCATTTTTCTATTTTTGAAACATAACAAAACAAAACATAATATAAAAAACACAAAACAATAACCATAACATACATACCTCATACATCACAGCAGGGCATCTCCACTCCTGAGGGGGGGGGGGGGGTTAGGGATTGGTGGGACCCTGGCACCCCATCTCACTCAATGGGAGATGTGTCTACTCAGAGCGTATGAGATCAAGGGGAGGATAGTTAGGAAGGCGAGGAGCACCATCTACCATTCAAGTTTTCCTCTAGCATAAACGATGAATTCCGAAAGGGGTATAGTAACTTTTGTCTGATGCGTGGGGGGACATACATCAAATATGGTTCCCATTTATGTATGAAAGCTTTTATTCTTTTGTCGAGATCTCCCTGCACATCCGCTTGCTCCAGTAGAGCTTGACTATGTATTGCTTGTATTAATTTTGTAAAAGGAGGGGATTTACTGTCAGCCCAATATTGCATGACTAATCTCCTAGTAAGTAAAATTATCGAGTGTAAAAATTTCTGGGACTGTGGTGCAACTTCCAGGTCATGAAGAAAGATAATATTAGAAGGGGTTAGGGTTATCTCTTGTCGCAATACTTTCTGGAGCCAGTGTTTAACCCTTCCCCACAATCCCCTCAGTCTAGGGCAGTCCCATAGCATGTGAATAAGGTCTGGGGACGGGAAAGAACATTTATTACATTTGTCAACTGCCTGTGGGACCCATCTTAGTCTTAGGCTTGGAAGGACATATGCCTGGTGGATTAATTTGGTATGTGCTTCCCTTGAGTATGCTGAAAGAGTGGCCATTCTAACTTTCTGAAAGCTGGCTATTATTTCCTGAGAAGTAATCACAATGTCTCTCATCCCTTGCCACCGATTATGTATTGTTTGTAGGACAGGCTGCTCCAATTGCTGCGTAATCTCAGAGTAGATGCGAGTAATAGAGTGAGATCCCTGGTTTGCTATGCGAAATAACCTATCTATGCTGTTACTTGTAGTCGTAAGCTGCTTTTCTGTTATAAGAGCCCTAACATAATGTCTACACTGAAAATAGGCAAACCTTGTGTCAAGAGGAATAGCATAATTTTCCCTCAAAGTCTGGAAGGGGGTGAGTTCAAGCGTAAGAGGGTTAATTAACTGTGCTACAGATGTCAAGCCTACTGCCCCCCATCTCTGAAAGGCTCGGGTGGTGTAGCCGGGTATAAATTTAGGGTTCCCCTGTATTGGCAAATATTTGGTCACAGTATGGTCTATTTTCCAAAAGCGACACAGTTTGTGCCAGGCCCTGATCGGATCCCTAAACAGTATATTGTGTGAAATATGGTGTGGTAAGGCCTGAAGTGTGGAGTGTGGAAGGTAAGCTAGGTTCATCGGCGCTGCACTATCCATCTCTACCGCAGGGCTAAAGTAGTCAGATCTAGTTAGCCACCCCAAGACCAACTTGGCTAATGTCGCCCAGTTATACCATTGGATGTTTGGGAACATGAAACCCCCTGCTCCCAATGGCATAGACAGTTTAGGTATGCTGATTCTATGTTTCTTTTGATTCCATACAAATGATGCAAAAGTGGAGGAGATGGTTTGTATGTCTTTGTTGTGGAGCAGAAGAGGGAGCATTTGCAAGGGGTATAGTATTTTTGGTAGGATTATCATTTTCAATAGGTGAATTCTACCATGAAGGGAGAGGGGGAGACCTCTCCATCCCCGTATGATATTTTGCACATTAAGTATGACCTTTGGGATGTTAAGACGGTATATACGGGTCGGGTCGACATGGATATGAATACCTAAATATTTGAATGTGCCTGTTGTGATTTTAAGGTTTGTATTTTGCACCTTCCTCGTTTTTTAGCCAGGTCACTTCAGATTTGGTTTCATTTATTTTATACCCTGTGAAGGTGCCAAAGTTTACCATGATGTCTAATAGTCTAGGGACATTTAGAGCCGGGTTACTAATGTATAACAAGAGGTCATCTGCGAACAGGGAAATATGTAGGCGTCGCCCATGAACCTGAAGGCCCGCACAGTGTTGGCGTATATAACACGCCAGCGGTTCTATGGCCAGATCGAACAGAAGTGGGGACAATGGGCAGCCTTGCCTAGTACCTCTTTCTAAATGAAATGAGGGGGACAGACCGCCGTTTATGATAAGTGATGCCGAGGGCATTCAATATAGTTGCTGGATAACATCCAGGAACTGACCCGTTATGCCAAACCTAGCCAGGGAGGTATAGAGATGGTCCCACTCCACCCTGTCGAATGCTTTCTCCGCATCAACAGAGAGCAAACATGCATCTACCAGTGGTGATTTGGAGGGGTTAGCATGGGCTTGATGGTATTGTGCTATAACTGCAAGTGTTTTGCGCAAGTTGACCACTGAGGAGCGGTGTTTGACAAACCCTGTCTGGTCCGAATGGACCAGCGAAGGGAGTACGTCCGCCAACCGGTTTGCTAAAATTTTGGTGAACAATTTATAGTCCCCATTTAAGAGGGAAATCGGTCTATATGACTCCGGCAGGGTAGGGTCCCTATCTGGCTTTGGAAGAACACATATGGTGGCGTCCATAAATCTGGGGTCTGGGATTGAGTTCCCCTCTAGGTATTCTGAGAATAATTTTGCCAAAACAGGTGCTATATTTGCTTGTAAGATTTTATAGTATTCTGCGGGAAGACCATCAGGCCCTGACGCCTTTCCTAATTTGGCATTTTTTATGGCATTCGTGACCTCCTGTATTTGTATTGGGGCACTAAGGGTGGATAATTGCTCCTGTTGTAGAGCAGGGATGTCAACTTCTTTCCAGAACTGATTCTTATGGTGTTCTGAAATGTCTTGTTTAGAGTATAATTTAGTGTAGTATGTTACAAATTCTCGCATAATTGAGGGGGTATCTGTGCATAGACCGTTTGCTATTGCTGGGATGTTAGCTCGGGGGGGTGACAATTTTGACCATATTTGCCATAATTTTCCCGGCTTTGTTTCCGAATCTGTAGAATTTACCTTGACGGTGAATGGTGTGAATATTATCCACCATTTGAATATGGGTGTCTCTCTCTTTTTTTAATGCGTAATAGCGCTGTCTAGTCTGGTCAGTAGGGTGGTGTAGGTAAGCATTATATGCCTCCGATAGCTCTCCCAGCAATTGATTTGTCACTTTCTTGGCCAGAGTTTTGTGGTGCGATGTATAAGCTGTGACCCTCCCTCTCAACACCGCCTTTGAAGCATGCCAAAAAAGATCTACATTGCTGTGATGTTGTGTGTTATCTGTGTTATACTCTATCCAGTAAGAGATCAACTGCTGGCGAAAATCTACATTGTTATAGAGATGTGTGGGGAATCTCCATGTTCTCTGTAAGCTTTCTGGGGGGGGAAAATCAAGCAGGAGTGAGATGGGGGCATGGTCTGAGATGGTAATGGGATGTATTTTACTCAGTGAGATGGTAGGAGTGAGGTCTGGAGTCGTGAGAAAATAATCAATCCTAGACAGTGTGTGGTGTGATTTGGACATACACGTGTAATCTCTGAGGTCTGGGTTGCGCAATCTCCATAAGTCAACTAACCCCAACCCCTCTCTAAACCCCAAGGTTATATTAGTCTCACTTTTCTGTCTCTGGGAGCTAGATCCTGCAGTTAGGGAAGGTGCAGTCTCTGCAAATCTGTCAAGTGGGGAGAGTTGTGTCATGTTGAAATCCCCTCCGATAATTATTGGAAATTCGCTTCGTCTAGTTAAGTTCGTTTGCATCTGTTGCCAGAATTGAGGGGAGAGGTTATTTGGGCCATAGATGTTGCACAATAGATAAGTTCTGGAGGCTATATGCAGGTTTGTTATAATGTACCGGCCTTTCGCATCTATAGAGGTATTGGTGAACCTAACATCTAGTCCCTTTCTGACTAGTATCGCAACTCCCTTCTTTCTGCCTGTGGTTGGTGTGTTTATGACCTGTCCAACCCACCTTATTTTAAGTTTATTGTGTTCCTCTTCTGTTAAGTGGGTCTCTTGAAGGAGCGCAATGTCTGTCTGGATTGTGTTTAAGTGGTGTAAAATTTTGCTTCGCTTAGCGGGGGATGTAATTCCCCCAACATTCCAAGAAACTATGCTACAGCGCTGCGCCATAATATTAGTAAGTTATAGGGAGGAATGCGCCTAGGACTAATGTTCCCTGGGGTCTCACTATTAAAGGATGTTTCTCCAGGAGCAGGAAGGCCACTATAGTAGAACAAGTAAGTGTCAGAGTGTGTTGTAGGGTCCATGCAATAACATTGGGTGCCAGGGGACCGTACTTACAGTTAGGTGGGGAAGGAGAAGATCGGTTAACCCAGTAACAGGAATTCTGAGGTGTCGGGGGTTCCTGTTGTGTAAGCCCCTCAGAGTGGAGACGCACCCATCTTTGGAAATAAATACAAGAGTATTAATACAATAGGTATCATTAGCTTTGAGGGCCTAACACAATTACATAGCAGACAAACGTCTACAACAGTCATATATATCATTTGCATATAGGATTGAGAGCATAATCTCAGCTTTTTTTCCTTTATATTCAAGTATAGTTGCAAGCATTTCACAAGAGTCAGTATGTGAGATCGCAGGTGTTGCCACATAGAGGTAACAAACTGTAGGGGGGTCGTCTCACCCTTTCCCACGACTAAGGCATAATTCGTGAAGCAGCACAATCTCACAATGGCTGTTGAGAAACGCAAGGGTTCTAGTCTTCTAGAGACTAATTTGACATACATTTCACTAATACATGCCAGCTCACTAGGTGTAATCTTTTCATGTCTGGATTGGCCATTCACACAACATTCGATTGCCCCTGAAGTAGAATATAGAGTATGCTCTTGAGTTCTAGTAAATTTAAGCAAAAAGGTCTAGTATATGGTCTTGACATGGTTCTATTCCACAGGGGAACCCATTCACACTCAACATACATTCCCAGCAGCTTTAAACCTAAAGTAATAGTGATATTGATAAACTTTTTTCGTATGCCATGAGAGAGTATTTTCCTGTTTGGCCTGGTCTTAGGTGAACAACAATGAGGAGCTGATTCATTCACAGAATAATGTCTATAGATCATCAGTTGTAAATATAATAACAAGTAAAGAACAATATTGATCACTCTCATACATTCAAGCTTACACAACAAATAACCAAATGAAAACAGATAAATAATTGAAAACAGTGTCACCATGTGTCCATTGTCTCTGGCTATTTCTTGCCAACTGAACAAACCTGAGGGAGATATTAATCTCCATAATGCAGATACCAGATGCACTATTAAACATTGCATGAACTTTAGAGATAGTCCAATGTCGCTGAAGTTCCTTTCAGCGTCTTTTCTCACCGTAGAAGGTGACGAGTACATCCATTTTTCCATATGGACATAATAAAGTTAGAAAAAATATGGAAAGGCTTACAAAGAATTCAGCGGATAATATCCTGCCCCTCCCCGTCTAGGAAGTCCTGTAGATCCTTGGGGGTAGTGAAAAACTTTGGGCCCGCGGGTGTTTGCAGTCTCAGTTTAGCCGGATATAATAAAGAAGCCTGTCTCCCTTCTTTATGCAGGCGGGAGCATAGTGGGGCAAATTCTTTTCTGAGCTTAGTCACCTCCGCTGAGAAGTCTTGGAATATTAAAAGCTTTTTCCCCTCGAAAATCAAGTCCCCAGAATGTGCCCTGTATGCTCGTAATAGGGCCAATTTCTCTTGGTAATTCAAGCACTTGAAAATTACTTGGCGTGGACGAGAGTTCATGGTCTCAAGGCCTCTATCTGGGCCTATGCGATGGGCTCGTTCTACATCCAGGGGCAAATGATCCTGATTTATTTTTAGCAATTTAGGGATTGTAAGGGCTGTAAACTCTAGCAGATCCTTATTTTTAATTGTTTCCGGGACGCCAATTACTCTGAGATTGTTTCTTCGGCTGCGATTTTCAAGGTCTTCTACCTTTTCTTGCAATATTTGGTTTTGGCGTACAAGTTGTCTTACTGAGGTAGAAGCTACCACTTGTCTGTCTTCGACATCTGAAATGCGCTGCTCAACCTGAGATATTCTGGTGGAGAACTGACGCACCTCGCTAGTAAGCGTGTCCACCCCAGCTTGGAGTGACTCCATTTTTGGCAAAAAGAATGATTTTAATTCCTGAAGCAAAGCAGAGGAGTCTGTTGTGATTAAATTTGAGGATTTAGGGGATGGCGGGGACTCAGTATGTAAGTCTGGAGCTGGTCTCTTTTTATCCGATTGTTTATTTCTGGATGTCATCTTTCCCGCCAACGAACTGGAAATAGGCGGAAAATATTTGTCTAGCTTCATACAAATCCCCAAAGCCAGTCACTTGTATTATAAATGCAAAGTTCCCAATACGTTAGTATGTGCCTTTGGGGTGAGAATATAAAGATTTATTTTGCACAGTCTCGTAGCCTCTCCACAACAGCCTGGAGAAATCTGCCCTGTAAACTGCAGCTTTTCTGTATTTCTTAGGAGTGCCCTGAAAAACCAGCCTTCCACACTGTGTAGTGAAGGTTATTATGCATATAGGTATTGATATATATCAGAGGCTTTACTCTTCTCTCCTCCACTTTTAAGCAATGCAAGTGTTCATCTAGCATGTATGGCTGTTTGTTAAAATCAAGGGAGCAAATGCAAAGCAAAACAGATGTTTTTATAACTGTAGGGCTTCTAGATAATGTTTTCGTAGTCTTACACAATTTCTGCCCCAAAGAGTGTAACGGTTTCTGCTTGGGGATTTAATTAGGTCTGATTATGTATATATATGGAGGACTTTAAGGGTGTGCATTAGGGGTATTCAGTTGCAAGTTCCCTCTTCCTTTCTGCATAGAGTCCTCTTCATTCCCTTCTCTCAACAATTCTGACCCAAACGGTCATAGAAAAGGCCAGCCTTGCGGTCTGCCGCAACTCACCCTCCGTTGTGGCTCCGACTGATGGGGATGGCTGTTTTCCAGATCTGGGTAAACCGCTGCAGGGGCTGCTGTGATGTCGGCCCAATCCAAGATGGCGCCCGCGATATGCGCACCACTGCGCACTTTAAATTCCCTTCCAGGGGCAAGGGCGATATTCGGCCCTTCACACAGAAGTCCAGTTGGGCTGATGTCCAGCAAGCTTCCCAACAAGGATGGCGTGTGGGATAGTGTGGTCAGCAGCAGTTTAGTGGTGTTTACCAAGTTGCGAGGCACGGAGCTCTTTCTCTGTGCTGCTTACCCACCGCTCCGCCTACCGGAAGTCCGCCTATTTAAAGGTATTTTAATTGGGATTAATTTAAGGGGTGTTAGGTTAGAGGGCTTATTTATTAGTTTAATACTTTGTGTTGTGGGGTTTGGCGGATTAGGGGTTAATAGGTTACATAGGTGTTTGCACTGTGGGGGGTGGCAGTTTAGGTGTTGATAGTTGTATTAGATACTTTGCGTTGTGGGGGGATGGCGGTTTAGATGTTAATAAGTTTTATTAGTGATTGGGATGTGGGGAGGTGGCAGTTTAGGGGTTAATAAGTTTTATTAGTGATTGCGATGTGGGGGGATGGCGGATTAGGGGTTAATACGTTTTATTAGTGATTGCGATGTGGGGAGGTGGCAGTTTAGGGGTTAATAAGTTTTATTAGTGATTGCGATGTGGGGGAATGGCGGATTAGGGGTTTTGAATGGTGTTTTGATGTGTTGATTTAATTTTTATATTCCAGTTTAGAGTTTTAGTAAATTCAATATTTATTTAATTTCTAGGTACCAGTGCAAGATGATATACTGGCGTAAGTTTCTGGCGACACCAGAAATGTTTAGTTGCACACATTTCTAAACCTCTCCAGTTTTTCCAACTTACGTCAGTATATCAACTGGTGGTGTGGGTTATGTGATTCACCCGATGTGCGAGGTGAATTTACGGGTGTCGTGGGTTTCAGCTCTGTATTTGCACAGATTTTAGAGTGGGCAATCTTTTACAGGAATCAATCCATCTTTAAAAATATCCAAATAAGTTAAGCCCATCATCTTGTTTATACGAACATACTCATCAATAAAATCCCTTATAATTCCTTAATGTATCTACCCCACCATTAATGTCAGACTAACTGGTCTATAGCTTCCTGGATCAGCCCTGTTTCCATTTTTTAAAAGTAGCACCACATAAGCTTTACGCCAGTTCTGAGGGTACTATGCCTGAGGATAATGAGTCTTGAAATATTATGGGTAGAGGTTTGGCTATAAGAGTGCTCAGTGGCGTATTTAGGTTTTGTGCTGCCCTAGGCACAAAAGTACTTGATGCTGATCACACAACTACCATCTTCTTACAAGCGATTTTCCGGCTACATGGCTTACTGGATGCAATAGTGTCTGATAGAGGTCCCAAATTTTGGACAATCTTTTGCAAAGGACTGCACAACTAGCGGGCCTTAACTACTGCTTTTCCTCCCCAAATAGATGTCCATATTGAGCACACAAATTAATTCTGGATCAATACCTCAGATGTTATGCTACTACTTTAATACCTTAATTTGGCTGAATTTGCTAATAATAATCAAGTTCATAGATCTTAATCCATGTGTCCATTCCTGTGTTAATATGGGTATCATCTAGCTATCACCTAAATTACAAGTTCCGGTTTTAATGCTGAAAAAATGGCCATTTCAGCGTAATAACCGGAACACACCCATTACGAGTCTTGTCGGTATAGCTGTACCGCAAGCATTTTAGCTTGTAACGCAATGTCAATCCCTCACTCAAAAAAATGACGTGTTTGCGTGGGATTTCCATAGCACTGGTATTACAGGTTGTGCCGTGAGGCTAAAATGCTTGCTTTCCAGCCTATACCGGCACGATCCGTTCCGCAATCTGACTCCAGTAGTTATGAGTTTTGTGCAACAAAACTGTTACACAAAACTCATAAATAAACTGTTACAAAGTACACTAACACCCATAAACTACCTATTAACCCCTAAACCGAGGCACTCCCACATCGCAAACACTAAATTAAACTTATTAACCCCTAACCTACCGCTCCCGACATCGTCGCCACTGATAACATTCATTAACACCCCCGCACCCCAACATCGCCCACACTGTAATAAAGCTATTTACAATAAATAAGTTTCGAAAGGATTCTGACCCTCAATTGTTAAAAAGATAAAACATCCAATTTTATTGAGTACAATTAGTACAAAAAGGATAAAAATAGATGATACAGCAGAGCAACATCCAAAATATGTTCAAGTAGTAGTAGGTAAGATCACAGTCTTACGCGTTTCAGCATTAATTTGCCGTAATCATAGACTCCTTTACTCTACCTACTACTCTAATTGTAATAAGATACAGGGTCATGAAGACCCCCCTCTTTTACTCCTCTTATGTTTCATATTTTCTCAAGGACTCTGACTCAGTAGAAACCTTAACCCTATATATATAGTAAATAGTTAATAGTCTAATCCTATTCTATCAAATTGCATCAGCCGGACTTTAGAACTATGATACACTGACTATGTATATTTTCAAAATTCGATAAATTAGTAAATATATCTATAGTAAGTTCAAAAAGTAAAAGTAAAAAGAGTGCATTAAACAATATATTGATCATCCTGTCTATGCTGTATTTAAAGTTCACATTAGGACGGCATCATTAATTGATTGATATTATATTTCTCAAAAGCAAAGCATATTTCTTAGTATATTACTTATTATTTTATATATGCTGAATGTATTGAGTTACAATGTAGGAGAAGGAGCTGTCTAAGACAAATCATCCAAAATAGACTCCTATATGTATACGGATTGAACTAATAACAAAAGGAACTTGACCCAAATCATTCACAGAAGTTAATAATGTCATTTGTTAAAACCAGCTGGGATCAAAGTACTTGGGCCTAGATTTGGAGTTCGGCGGTAGCCGTCAAAACCAGCGTTAGAGGCTCCTAACGCTGGTTTTGGCCGCCCGCTGGTATTTGGAGTCAGTGATTAAAGGGTCTAACGCTCACTTTTCAGCCGCAACTTTTCCATACCGCAGATCCCCCTACGCCATTTGCGTAGCCTATCTTTTCAATGGGATCTTTCTAACGCTGGTATTTAGAGTCGTTTCTGAAGTGAGCGTTAGAGCTCTAACGACAAAATTCCAGCCGCCTGAAAATAGCAGGAGTTAAGAGCTTTCTGGCTAACGCCGGTTTATAAAGCTCTTAACTACTGAACCCTAAAGTACACTAACACCCATAAACTACCTATGTACCCCTAAACCAAGCTCCCCCCACATCGCCGCCACTCGATTAAAATTTTTAACCCCTAATCTGCCGACCGCAACCTACGTTATACTTATGTACCCCTAATCTGCTGCCCCTAACCCCGCCGACCCCTGTATTACATTTATTAACCCCTAACCTGCCCCCCACAACGTCGCCGCCAGCTACTTAAAATAATTAACCCCTAATCTTCCGACCGCAAAGCGCCGCCACCTACGTTATCCCTATGTACCCCTAATCTGCTGCCCCTAACACCGCCGACCCCTATATTATATTTATTAACCCCTAATCTGCCCCCCTCAACGTCGCCGACACCTGCCTACACTTATTAACCTCTAATCTGCCGAGCGGACCTGAGCGCTACTATAATAAAGTTATTAACCCCTAACCCGCCTCACTAACCCTATCATAAATAGTATTAACCCCTAATCTGCCCTCCCTAACATCGCCGACACCTAACTTCAATTATTAACCCCTAATCTGACGACCGGAGCTCACCGCTATTCTAATAAATTGATTAACCCCTAAAGCTAAGTCTAACCCTAACACTAACACCCCCCTAACTTAAATATAATTTACATCTAACGAAATTAATTAACTCTTATTAAATAACTTATTCCTATTTAAAGCTAAATACTTACCTGTAAAATAAATCCTAATATAGCTACAATATAAATTATAATTATATTATAGCTATTTTAGGATTAATATTTATTTTACAGGCAACTTTTTAATTATTTTAACCAGGTACAATAGCTATTAAATAGTTAAGAACTATTTAATAGTTACCTAGTTAAAATAATAACAAATTTACCTGTAAAATAAATCCTAACCTAAGATATAATTAAACCTAACACTACCCTATCAATAAATTAATTAAATAAACTACCTACAATTACCTACAATTAACCTAACACTACACTATCAATAAATTAATTAAACACAATTCCTACAAATAAATACAATTAACTAAACTAGCTAAAGTACAAAAAATAAAAAAGAACTAAGTTACAAAAAATAATAAAATATTTACAAACATAAGAAAAATATTACAACAATTTTAAACTAATTACACCTACTCTAAGCCCCCTAATAAAATAACAAAGCCCCCCAAAATAAAAAATTCCCTACCCTATTCTAAATTAAAAAAGTTACAAGCTCTTTTACCTTACCAGCCCTGAACAGGGCCCTTTGCGGGGCATGCCCCAAGGATTTCAGCTCTTTTGCCTGTAAAAAAAAACATACCATACCCCCCCCCCCAACATTACAACCCACCACCCACATACCCCTAATCTAACCCAAACCCCCCTTAAATAAACCTAACACTAAGCCCCTGAAGATCTTCCTACCTTGTCTTCACCATACCAGGTTCACCGATCCGTCCTGGCTCCAACATCTTCATCCAACCCAAGCGGGGGTTGGCGATCCATCATCCGGTGCTGAAGAGGTCCAGAAGAGGCTCCAAAGTCTTCCTCCTATCCGGCAAGAAGAGGACATCCGGACCGGCAAACATCTTCTCCAAGCGGCATCTTCAATCTTCTTCCATCCGGTGCGGAGCGGGTCCATCTTGAAGCAGGCGACGTGGATCCATCCTCTTCTTCCGTTGTCTCCCGACGAATGACGGTTCCTTTAAGGGACGTCATCCAAGATGGCGTCCCTCGAATTCCGATTGGCTGATAGGATTCTATCAGCCAATCGGAATTAAGGTAGGAATATTCTGATTGGCTGATGGAATCAGCCAATCAGAATCAAGTTCAATCCGATTGGCTGATCCAATCAGCCAATCAGATTGAGCTCGCATTCTATTGGCTGTTCCGATCAGCCAATAGAATGCGAGCTCAATCTGATTGGCTGATTGGATCAGCCAATCGGATTGAACTTGATTCTGATTGGCTGATTCCATCAGCCAATCAGAAAATTCCTACCTTAATTCCGATTGGCTGATAGAATCCTATCAGCCAATCGGAATTCGAGGGACGCCATCTTGGATGACGTCCCTTAAAGGAACCGTCATTCGTCGGGAGACAACGGAAGAAGAGGATGGATCCGCGTTGCCTGCTTCAAGATGGACCCGCTCCGCACCGGATGGAAGAAGATTGAAGATGCCGCTTGGAGAAGATGTTTGCCGGTCTGGATGTCCTCTTCTTGCCGGATAGGAGGAAGACTTTGGAGCCTCTTCTGGACCTCTTCAGCACCGGATGATGGATCGCCAACCCCCGCTTGGGTTGGATGAAGATGTTGGAGCCAGGACGGATCGGTGAACCTGGTATGGTGAAGACAAGGTAGGAAGATCTTCAGGGGCTTAGTGTTAGGTTTATTTAAGGGGGGTTTGGGTTAGATTAGGGGTATGTGGGTGGTGGGTTGTAATGTTGGGGGGGGGGTATGGTATGTTTTTTTTTACAGGCAAAAGAGCTGAAATCCTTGGGGCATGCCCCGCAAAGGGCCCTGTTCAGGGCTGGTAAGGTAAAAGAGCTTGTAACTTTTTTAATTTAGAATAGGGTAGGGAATTTTTTATTTTGGGGGGCTTTGTTATTTTATTAGGGGGCTTAGAGTAGGTGTAATTAGTTTAAAATTGTTGTAATATTTTTCTTATGTTTGTAAATATTTTATTATTTTTTGTAACTTAGTTCTTTTTTATTTTTTGTACTTTAGCTAGTTTAGTTAATTGTATTTATTTGTAGGAATTGTGTTTAATTAATTTATTGATAGTGTAGTGTTAGGTTAATTGTAGGTAATTGTAGGTAGTTTATTTAATTAATTTATTGATAGGGTAGTGTTAGGTTTAATTATATCTTAGGTTAGGATTTATTTTACAGGTAAATTTGTTATTATTTTAACTAGGTAACTATTAAATAGTTCTTAACTATTTAATAGCTATTGTACCTGGTTAAAATAATTAAAAAGTTGCCTGTAAAATAAATATTAATCCTAAAATAGCTATAATATAATTATAATTTATATTGTAGCTATATTAGGGTTTATTTTACAGGTAAGTATTTAGCTTTAAATAGGAATCATTTATTTAATAAGAGTTAATTAATTTCGTTAGATGTAAATTATATTTAACTTAGGGGGGTGTTAGTATTAGGGTTAGACTTAGCTTTAGGGGTTAATACATTTATTATAGTAGCGGTGAGGTCCGCTCGGCAGATTAGGGGTTAATAATTGAAGGTAGGTGTCAGCGATGTTAGGGAGGGCAGATTAGGGGTTAATACTATTTATGATAGGGTTAGTGAGGCGGATTAGGGGTTAATAACTTTATTATAGTAGCGCTCAGGTCCGCTCGGCAGATTAGGAGTTAATAAGTGTAGGCAGGTGTCGGCGACGTTGAGGGGGGCAGATTAGGGGTTAATAAATATAATATAGGGGTCGGCGATGTTAGGGCAGCAGATTAGGGGTACATAGGGATAACGTAGGTTGCGGCGGTTTACGGAGCGGCAGATTAGGGGTTAAAAAAATATGCAGGTGTCAGCGATAGCGGGGGCGGCAGATTAGGGGTTAATAAGTGTAAGGCTAGGGGTGTTTAGACTCGGGGTACATGTTAGAGTGTTAGGTGCAGACGTAGGAAGTGTTTCCCCATAGGAAACAATGGGGCTGCGTTAGGAGCTGAAAGCTGCTTTTTTGCAGGTGTTAGGTTTTTTTCAGCTCAAACAGCCCCATTGTTTCCTATGGGAGAATCGTGCACGAGCACGTTTTTGAGGCCGGCCGCGTCCGTAAGCAACTCTGTTATCGAGAGTTGCATTTGCGGTAAAAATGCTCTACGCTCCTTTTTTGGAGCCTAACGCAGCATTTGATTAAACTCTCGATACCAGAGTTAAATTTATGGTGCGGCCAGAAAAAAGCCCGAGGAGCGTTAACAGCCCTTTTACCGCCAAACTCCAAATCTAGGCCTTAGTTTATTAATCCAATAGACTTCCTGTCTAGCTAAGATGGACACTTTGTCCTCTCCTCTAGGGGGACTTTTAATAAGTTCTATAGCATTCCATTTAAAGCTGGATACATTCCCTTGGTGATCATCTATGAAATGTTGTGCCAATTCTGAACACCTTGTGTTATTCGTGATATATCCCAAATGCTTGCGTATCCTAGTACGGATATCTTGAGTTGTCATTCCTATATACTGTCTGGAATGGACCGAGCATTTGATTAGATATACCACAGATGTAGAAAAGCATTTGATGCAGCCCTTGGTATCAAAATTCTGACCTGTTGAGTGTGACATGAAGTTTGGACCCACTTTTATGTGTTCGCATGCTTTGCACTTTTTTCCGCACCTATATGTACCATGAGTAAGCCAGGAACTATTGCTCCTCGGTGCTCTCAATTGACTAGGAGAGACCATATTACCTAAAGTAAGGTTCCTGTAATACATAAACTTACACCCATGTTTAACGCTGTCTTTGAGTACATCATCTCCATACAAGATAGGCAAATACTTCTTCACAATTCTACAAATATCGTAGTATTGAGAGGAATATTTAGTTACAAATGTAGGTTTTTTGTACACTTCACTATTCTGTTTCTTATTACATCTTGTTCCATCTAAAAGATCTTCCAGTTTTTTGTGTTTGACATCCTCAAAGGTATCCTTTATTAAATCCTTCGGGTATCCTCTCTGTTTAAGTCTATCATCCAGGTCCCTAGCTTCTACCTCAAATGTATCCTCTTTTGAGCTGATACATCTGTTTTGAAGAAACTGGCTTTTAGCAATGCCATGAAATACGTGCTTCGGGTGTGCACTTGAGGCATGTAGTAGAGAATTGGTTGTAATGGCTTTCCGATATAATGTTGTTTCCACTCGTTTGAGTTGGACATCAAACTTCAATTTAATGTCTAAAAAACTAATCTCTGTTTTATGCCATTGAAATGTAAAATTAATCTCAGGTACACAAGCATTGAGATAGTCTACAAAGTTCTCTGCCTCTCTCTGGTCAAATGTACTGATGAATATAAGGTCATCAATATACCTTCTATAGAATATAATTCCAGACATGAAGGGGTTACTATCCCCCAGAAGAAAGGTATATTCCAGCCAACCCATAAACCTCTGGCCTCCCACATCGCCACCACTAAATAAACCTATTAACCCCTAAACCCCAGTCCCCCACATCTCAAAAAACTAAATTAAAATATTAACCCCTAAACCTAACAACCCCCTAACTTTAAATTAATATTACAATATCCCTATCATAAAATAATTAAAAACTTATCTGTGAAATTAAAATTAAAAAACCTAAGCTTAAACTAACAATTAACCTAACAACTATTAGACTAAAATTAAAATAACTATCATATAAACAAACTAAATTACACATTTAAAAAAAAACTAACAATACAAAAAAAAATAATTCTAAAATTACATAAAATGAAAAATACTAGGGGGGCGGAGCTAGCCGGCGTCCAAGATGGTCGCTAGCATGTAGAGCTCTGAAGTAGGGTCGGCCCAAAAACAGCCCTAACACCATAGAACCTGCGAGCTGGAAGCTAATAACCAGTGCATCTGTCTCCTAATAGCCCAGGGGTCACATGAAGTGAGGCGGAGAAGACCCGGTGTTATAATTAGCACCGCACACTACCGCGGCCTCCCGCGGCCTTCTGACGGCTACCCACATGGCCCACATCGAGCCTTAACAACACCCGTTACGGAGGTGCGACGCACACAGAAGCCTTCACACCGCTTACCGGAGGAGCAACTCTACACCTCACGACCAGCGCTCTCCATCTGACTAGCCACGCGGACACCATGCGAGGGGTGAGAACGTAATGCAGACATGTTAGTCTCCATTGCCGCATAACACACACATCGTGGCCTCATCACAATAACCTCACACAGGGGTAATTACTCCCCCAAACGGGCAAATCACGTTATAAAGCCTATCTAACCTCTATCACCCACCAATTATCCCTGCATTCTATGTGGACCACTGCGCTGCATGACACAAAGATGGCGCCGATAGTCACATCAGCACAGGAATTGCAGCCTCACTATACTTAGTGAAGAGGGAGATAATGCACACTTGCAGGCGCTCCATCTATCATTAAATTTACTACTAGCCACAGCAACTGAACCAGCATATCACAACAGAAGGGCTCCCTTCCCACTATGTCAGCCAGGAGGGCACCTAGAGCTGATAAATCCAGTAAGAGCAGCGCAACCCCTACAGTTCATAATTTTTTCAAAGCAGTTGAAATGGCTGCTACAGACCCAACTGAACACTCAGAAAAACTGCCTTCTTTATCATCTACATCAGATACAGGCACAACAGAGACAATGCTCACTAAAGCAGACCTGCAATCTCTACCCTCCAAAGAGGATTTCAACAATTTTATTGCCCAAGTCAGCTCCATGTTAAAGTCCAGCTTATCTGAAGTCAGAAAAGAGATAAGTGAAATTGGCAATAGAATAGCACAACTAGAAGAAGATTCAGAACACACAGATAGGCTGCTGGATGTTCAGTCACAACAGACATCCCACCATTCCACTCTAATAACACAACTACAGAACCAAGTGGAAGACTTGGATAATAGGGGGAGACGCCAGAACATTAGAATCCGGGGTGTCACTGAGAACATCAAAACCCCAGAGCTCCTCCCCTATTTACAGACCTTGTTTAACACACTTATGGATAACAAAGAAGAAATTGAGTATCCGCTTGATCGGTACCACAGAGCTTTGAGACCAACTCCCAAAGATGCAGCCCCTCCAAGGGACATAATTATAAAATTCACAAGTTTCAGAGACAAAGAAGATATCCTCACTGCGGCGAGGAAGAAATCACCCATATCACACAAGGGCTGTGCACTTCAATTTTTTGCTGATTTAAGTCAGCTCACACTAGCCAAGCGACGGGAGACCAGATACCTCACTTTACACCTCAGAGACCTTGGAATCCCCTACAGATGGGGCTTTCCATTTTGCCTCAAAGTGATCAAGGATAATACAACTGCAATCTACAGATCAACAGAGGACCTGGAAGACTTTTGCTCATCATTAAAGATCTCGCAACCCAGCCTCCCATCGCTACAGGAAGCCCCTAAAGACCAGCGCCCACCAAGACCACACAGGCAAGAATGGACTCCTGTCCACCATGGGAAAAAGACCAAGCCCTCCAAGGGAATGCCTCTGAATCAAGGAGCAGTCACCTGACTGCAAGGACTACCTTGTGTTAAGTAACATATATCTGTTGATTGCCATGTTACACATTGCCACAGCGCGGTGTGTTCCATATAGACATTATGCCACATCCTAGGCACCTACCTGTTGCTTTGTTACTGTTTTGTTTTATTATGCCCTTTTTTTTTTCTTTTTTTTCCTTCTCTGTACAGTACTAAAATTTAATTGTGTTTATGTTTTATTATGCCGCATGCGCCATGTATAAAATAAACCAAGTATATGATTGTTGCGCCATATGCGCCAAAAGTACGACGAAAGGTTAACCATCCTACAGAGAGTTTGCTCCCTGTGGCAGCGTCTATACCTCATAATTCCAGCCCCATATTTTGAGGCCGACCTGCTACCGCAAGTCGTAGCAGCTACTTATTCCCCCCCTACTCCCCCCTTTTTTTTGTTTTTCATTTTTATCCACCTGCAAGCGTAGCATGAGGTATGTTTATGCTTTTAGTTTAAGTTTTACACATGTTGCTTTGTTTTTGTTTACGTTTGCCTTTTACCATTTCAGATATGCCTTCTCTGAACTGCCTCTACCACCACCTACTTTTCCTCCCCCTTCTCCCTGGTCTGGTCGGACCCGCACGACTCACCCTAAAACTCAACCCCGGGATCTGGATCCATTCGACATAAGGTACAATCCCCCTTGTGAGCACACAGCACAGAACCAGTATGGCTCCCACCCTTCCCACCTCCCCCTCCCCACTAATAGCTTAGAATGACTCTCACAGCGACACAGTACTCCCCCCCACCGGAACACACACCATCAAACTAATAACCCTTAATACCAGGGGACTGAACTCACCCACAAAGAGGTCGGTCGCTCTCTCCTGTTTTAAAAGAGCTAAGGCAGATGTAGTCTTCATACAGGAGACGCACTTCCCGAAAGATAACTCACCTAAATTCTCAAATAGAGACTTCCCCACTGCATACTTTGCGTCCCATACCAGCAAGCGTGGAGGGGTAGGGATTATGTTCCACAGATCACTACCGTTTCAATTGTCACAAGTAGAGGCAGACCCAGGGGGCAGATGGCTAATCCTTACTGGCCTTCTATACAATCGACCTATTACCCTGGCCAACATCTACACCCCAAACTCCAAACAGGCACAGTTTTTTAGAAAAGTCGCAAATAAGATATTCCAGGTTCAAAAGGGCTCTCTAGTCATGGTCGGGGATTTGAACGTAGCCCTTGACCCTTGCATTGACTGTTCCCTAAGCCGAGGCAGTGTACCCCTTAAAACCATCCAAGACATAACTACGACCACCCACAAACTTACCCTGATAGACGTTTGGCGGGGAAACATCCAGGCCAACGCGACTACACGTTTTTCTCTAACCCACACAGGTGCTACTCACGTATAGACTACATTTTCACCGACCAAATTACCTACAGCCTAGAGAGGGACGCCGACATAGAACCTATTAGTTGGACAGACCATGCTATGGTGACAACCACATTAAACTGGTCAGATAGGCCCCTTTCCCCTTATGTGTGAAGGCTCGATGAATCACTACTAAAAAGACCTGAGTTGTCCACACGTTTGGCAGAAAAACTAAAAGAATATTTTGAACTAAACAATACACCAGATATAGCACCGCACACCCTATGGGAGGCCCACAAATGTGTAATCAGAGGCGAAATAATTAAACACAAAGCACAGCTGACTAAACAATACCGAGAATCATATAGGTCCGCGACACAGAGCATTCGTGACATAGAGCTACAGCATAAAATGTCCCCACAAGACAAGAACTTAACAGATAAACTGAGGCAGGCGAGGAATGACTTAAATAGACTAATTTATAAAGAAGCTCAAACGAAGGCATTCTTCCTGAAGAAAATGTATCTAGCTACCTCCAATAAGATAGGCCCCTCCCTAGCTAAATCTCTCAAGGAACAAAAACTCAGTTCTTACATAATTCAGGTCTTTCTATAACAACTTATACAATTTACCGAGCCCCCCACTCGCGGCCACCCCACAGGCGCGGGAACAGTACATTGAGGAAGCCGCCCTACCGGTACTCCCCCCAGAGCTATCAGAAACCCTGGAAGCCCCAATAACTACCTCAGAGGTACTCCTAGCAATAAAATCCCTTCCACTACGTAAGAGTCCAGGGCCTGACGGGTTCACCAACATATACTATAAACAGTTTAGACAGCTATTAGCCCCACACCTAACCTCCATGTTCGCTACAATAGATAAGCAGGTACCATGGCCCAAACACATCTTAGAAGCCCATATCATTGTTTTGCCAAAGGCGGACAGGGACCCCCAAAAAGTGGAAAATTATAGACCTATCTCGCTACTAAATTCTGATATTAAACTTTACGCAAAAATATTAGCAACACGACTGAACACAATCCTTCCCCAAATCATCCATGTAGACCAAACAGGGTTCATTCCCAGAAGGGAAGCACGAGACAATACCATCCGGGTACTCCACCTAATAGAACAGTCCAGCCGGTCTAACGCACCGTCAATTGTAATATCAACCGACGCTGAAAAAGCCTTTGACCGGCTGGACTGGGAGTTCCTCCATTCTTGTCTGTCCGCCTTTGGCATAGGAAGGGTAATGATCCAAAGAATTCTCAGCTTATACTCCCAACCCTCAGCACGGGTTAAGGCCAATGGTATTCTCTCTGACAGCTTCGAGATAAGAAACGGGACGAGGCAGGGATGCCCCTTGTCTCCACTCCTTTTCGCCATCTCAATGGAAGTCCTGGCCTCTCAGATCAGAAACAACCCCAACATTACAGGAATTGAGCTAGGTCCAAATACATATAAAGTAACACTCTACGCGGACGATGTCCTACTTCTACTCACCCATCCGAGTGCCTCACTACCTCACCTATTAGGAGAGTTTGATAGATTTAGTGCCCATTCCAACTTCCTCATCAATGCTAGGAAATCTGAGATCTTAAATATAAACATTGAAAGGCAGCAGTTTGCAGCTTTGGCGAACTGCTGCCCCTACAAACTAAACTGCGACAAAATTAAATACCTTGGTGTCTATCTTACCCCGAATAGTGGCAAACTGTTTAAACATAACTACATACCTATTATGCATAGACTCAAGAAAGATCTAGACAACTGGCAAAACAAGCCACTTTCGTGGTGGGGCCGCATACAGGCGGTCAAGATGACTGCCCTCCCACGGCTGCTTTACATAATGCAGGCGGTGCTAATACACCTACCAAACACATACCTCCACCAAATACAGTCAATGCTAAACTCATTCATCTGGGGCAGTATTAAACCACGCATTAGCAAAAAAGTCATTATGTCCCCATTGGGAGCGGGTGGACTGGGTGTACCCTCGATCCAGCAATATTATAAGGCAATAGTGATGCAGAGAGTTCTTGAATGGCATGACAACACAAATAGCAAAGCATGGGCATCTATCGACTCTTTCCTTCTAACCTCACCTAACCTGGGCCCCCTAGCTTGGATCAGCCCCTCAGCCCGACCACCCCTCGCAAAGACATCCCAACTCTATGCCCACCTTTTCAAGACCTGGGACATAATACGAGCCAAAGACAAGGGCATTTCTTCCCCTATCTCCCCGATGACACCAATATCACACGACGCCGAATTCTTAGGAGGCCTATTGGCGGAGAGGCATTGCCCAGGCGGCATGTCAAACACAACCCCATTTGCCAACCTGGTCTCTAACCACACTCTAAAAACGCGCTCACAAATGACAGACATAGCTGGGGGGAGCTTCTCCTCCTGGCTCAAATATGCCCAACTGACACACCTCCTGAAAATCTCACCCCACAAGGACAGTCTAACTAGAGAACTGACCCCATTTGAAAGGCTGTGCCTGTCAGGCTCCTCGCCCCGTATCTCCCTCTCTATAGCAAAGAAAATGTTAGACAGAACCCCTATGGCACTGCCCCCCTCATACAAGCTCCACTGGCAAGCAGAACTAGGGAGAGAAATATCTGAAGAGCAATGGCTGGCGATTCTATATAGCACTTCCAAGTCCTCGTCCCTAGCTAGAATTTTAGAACTGAATCATAAGCTCCTATTCCGTTGGTACCTCACACCCGAAAGAATTAAACAAATTTACCCAAGAGCAGGTGCCACTTGCTGGAGAGGGTGCGGGGCAGTGGGAAAGATGGCCCATATATGGTGGTACTGTCCAGTGATCTCCCCTTTCTGGAGGAGAGTAGAGAGATTCCTTAAGGAGCTCATGGGTCCAACATTTAGCTTAACACCCCTCACTGCTCTCCTGAACCACAAATATGGCAAGATCTGTAAGATCAGATGGAAACTCCTACAAATTACCATAAATAGTGCGAAAGCACTCATCTCCCGGAAATGGAAATCCTCAATTGTCCCCACGACCCAGGAATGGTTCCACCACATCTCGGAACTCTTGGAGGGGGAAGAGTATTCCTTCTTCAAGAATGGCAATCTGGCCTTCTTTCACAAAGTCCGGTTCTACTGGGAATCTCTCTCCCACACCCTGAGAGAGACGACACACTCTACCCCGCCCGGCGTCCCGTAGGGAACAATGCCTCCGACCAGACCCCCCCCCCTCCCCCTCCTCTCCTCTCCCCTCCCCCTCTCATTTCCCCCCCCTCTCCCTCCCCCCCCCCTCCCTCCTTTCCCCTTTTTTTTCCCCCTCCCTCTTTCCCCTTTATTATATATTACTCTTATGTTACACAGGCAGGTAAAGCGATACTAAAGGACAGAAAGGCATTTGTTATTTGTTTATAACTGTTCACAACTGTTAATAACTGTTTACAGTCATGTACGTTGCAGCTGAAACGTACGGACTCACTTATTTTCCAATTGCGTTACTGTCTTAACAAGCTGGGAACTTGCCACAGCCAAGAGGGCTGTCATTGGATCCCCCCACTTAATATGCCCCAATACAAGGACCACTTGGACTTTAAACCCCATGGACTCTTGCATAGCGTGAGGCCACTGGCACCCACCTACCAACTGTACAATTGTTCCTAGAATCTGCATTGTATTGTATCGCAATTATATTTCAATAAAAGTTTTATAAAACCAAAAAAAAAAAAAAAAAAAAATAACAAACACTAAATTATGAAAACTAACAAACAAATTTATCCAAAATAAAAACAATTACACCTAATCTAATAGCCCTATAAATATAAAAAGCCCCCCCAAAATAAAAACACCCCTAGCCTACAATAAACTACCAATAGCCCTTAAAAGTGCCTTTTGTAGGACATTGCCCTAAAGAAATCAGCTCTTTTACCTGTAGAAAAAAACAGTAATACCCACCACCCAACCAATCCCCCAAAATAAAAAACCTAACTCTAACAAAAACCTAAGCTACCCATTGCCCTGAAAAGGGCATTTGTATGGGCATTGCCCTTAAATGGGCATTTAGCTCTTTTGCATTGCCCTGAAAAGGGCATGTAACTCTTTTGAAAAAGCCCAAACCTTAATCTAAAAAAAAAAATCCACCCAAAAAAAGTAAAAAAAAACCCCTAACACTAACCCTGACGACATCCAGGCAGCGAGAAGCCTTCATCCAGGTGGCAAGGTCTTCATCCATCCAGACGGCGTCTTCTATCTTCATCCCGGCGGCATCTTCTATCTTCATCCCGGTGGCGCAGAGTGGGTCCATCCTTGAAGCCATCCGGCTCGGAGCATCCTCTTCATACGGTCATCGCTGTACACTGACTCTTCAATGCAAGGGAGCTTTTTCAAAATGGTGTCCCTTGCATTCCTATTGGCTGATTTCATTTTTTAAATTCAAATCAGCCAATAGGATGAGAGCTACTGAAATCCAATTGGCTGTTCAAATCAGCCAATAGGATGAGAGCTTGAAATTCTATTGGCTATTCAAATCAACCAACAGAATTTCATCCAAGAAATTAGGACCCTGCTTCATTGGACCTTTCACCATAGAGAAAATAATATCTCCAGTTGCAATCAGTCTTCATTTGTCTTCTTACTATCTCATCCATCCAGTTTTTCATGTCTCCCTATTCATACATCAGTACCAGATCCCTTTCCATCTCGTAAGCCACCTACACCAGGGCCTATCAAAGTTGTAGGGTCTGAAGAATATGAGGTTGAAGAGATTATGAATGCCAGACTTCACAGAGGTAGAATGAAATACCCCATCAATTGGAAGGGATATGGTCCTGATGAGAGAAGTTGGGTTCCAGCTCCTGCACGTATTAAAGACTTTAAAAAGAAGCATCCCAAATGATCCCACTTAGGAACTTATCTAGGGAGCTCAGCCACCCAATCTCGGCAAACTTTTGCTCTTCCCTAGGTGTGCGGTCGCGCACTACTGGGATTTACAGTATCTCACAAAAGTCAGTACACCCCTCACATTTTTGTAAATATTTTATTATATCTTTTCATGTGACAACACTGAAGAAATTACACTTTGCTACAATGTAAAGTTGTGAGTGTACAGCCTGTATAACAGTGTAAACTCAACACACAGCCATTAATGTCTAAACCATTGGCAACAAAAGTGAGTACACCCCTAAGTGGAAATGTCCAAATTGGGCCTAATTAGCCATTTTCCCTCCCCGATGTCATGTGACTCATTAGTGTTACAAGGTCTCAGGTGTGAATGGGGAGCAGGTGTGTTAAATTTGGTGTTATTGCTCTCACTCTCTCTCATACTGGTCACTGGAAGTTCAACATGGCACCTCACGGCAAAGAACTCTCTGAGGATCTGAAAAAAAGAATTGTTGCTCTACATAAAGATGGCCTAGGCTTTCAGAAGATTGCCAAGACCCTGAAACTGAGCTGCAGCACGGTGGGCAAGACCATACAGCGGTGTCACAGGACAGGTTCCACTCAGAACAGGCCTTGCCATAGTCGACCAAAGAAGTTGAGTGCACATGCTCGGCTTCATATCCAGAGGTTGTCTTTGGGAAATTGACGTATGAGTGCTGCCAGCATTGCTGCAGAGGTTGAAGGGGTGGGGGGTTCAGCCTGTCAGTGCTCAGACCATACACCGCACACTGCATCAAATTGGTCTGCATGGCTGTTGTCCAAAAAGGAAACCTCTTCTAAAGATGATGCACAAGAAAGCCCGCAAACAGTTTGCTGAAGACAAGCAAACTAAAGACATGGATTATTGGAACCATGTCCTGTTGTCTGATGAGACCAAAATAAACTTATTTGGTGGCAACCAGGTGAGGAGTACAAAGACAAGTGTGTCTTGCCTACAGTCAAGCATGGTGGTGGGAGTGTCATGGTCTGGGCATGCATGAGTGCTGCCGGCACTGGGGAGCTACAGTTCATTGAGGGAACCATGAATGTCAACATGTAGTGTGACATACTTAGGCAGAGCATGATCCCTTCCCTTCGGAGACTGGGCCGCAGGGCAGTATTCCAACATTATAAGAACCCCAAACACACCTTCAAGACGACCAGTGTAGGATCCCCCCTTACGCCCCAACCTCCCTGACCCCCCCAAACAGCTCTCTAAACCTCCCCCTCCACCTATTAGCTGCCATCTTAGGTACTGGCAGCTGTCCTCCCTCCCTCACTTATTTGATCCTTAGTTAGGGCTCCCCACATAATCCCCATCCCCTTTTTCTGTAGTGTAGCTGCCCCGTCCTTCCCTGTCCCTTTATTTATTTTTTGCTTTAGCGAATTTTGTTTTGTGACCATTTTGCAGTAAGCTTTGAGGATGAGGTAATCATTGTAGGGATTATTAAGATTGCGTTTAAGCGATCGCATTAACTTTCAACTCTTAATATCAGTGGTAAATCCTACGTGTGCAAACGCCCACTATAAAACCCTTATGGCACGCACGCACGCAAACATTAGCGCTCCACTCATAATCTGGCTCTTTACATTTAAACAGCTTTAACTTGCTATTTTACATGGGAAGAATTATATATGTTTAGATGCTGATCTGTCATGGGGATGTCATAAATTTATTGAGTGCAGTGTCCCTTTAATGTGCCAAATGTACCAGATATTTTGTGTTTTCACTTAAAAAGTTACAGATTTTTTTTAACGTTCCTTTAAGTAAGTGAAATAGTTTGTAGCCAGGTTTTATTCCCGTCTCTTACAAAATTACCAAAGAAAAAAACATACTTAAAAGGTGTATTTGTATTTTATTTGTCTACTGGAACAACATGTTGCAGCTGGTGAAGAAAATGTTAAGCTCCAGGAATGACTTGGATAGCTGGCTTGCCAATTTGTTTTATGTCGTTAAATAACCCTTCCCATGCCAGAGGAAATAGTAAAACAATATCAGTTATGTATTAGGATTTCTCAATCTATGATCAAAATGTTATTATGTAAAAATGTATATTTGTGTCAATTAAATAGGAGGGATTAAGATTTTCTGTGCTGTATTTTTTTTGAAGTATGAAAACAAAGCATTTTTGAACAATAATATCAGTATGACTATAAAGTAGATTGTATTTCTGCACATTCCTCTGTACTCCAATCTTCTAGACTATTTACTGCTTATTACCCAGCTTGTCACTGGCTTTCTCTACCCAGTGTCTAATCCAGGATGTCCCTTTGTTATCTAAACCCCAACAGATGTCAAACTGAGATCCTTCTCCTCTCTCTCCCCCATTTTCCCACCCCTCAAATTTCTATTTACAGCAATATTATCACTTAAATCCCCAGAGCCTAAAATCTTTTGTTTGCATTTCATATTCAGACTTGGGCTAATTTCTGCTGCTTCAATCTAACATTTATCTCAAGTTGTCAATACCTAACATCATATTTTAGTTCACTCACACATCATATCCCACATTGACTATTGCAACCCATCCCCTTTGTTCTCACAAGCTGCTATTAGTCCCCTCTGCAATGCATCATGGTGCCTCCTTTACCACACATACAACTCCACCTTTGCTGCACCGCTCTAACTAGCTTAAGGGTGAAATGGAATTCCACAAATAACTTACTCAGATAATGCATGATATTTAACATTTTATATTTTTTTTAAAAGTTGGACGATTTTACAGAAAGAGACAGAGAAGCAATGGACTTCACATGCTGTGTGGAAACAAGAAATTAGCTGTGCAGCATTTATAAGCCATCTAATAGAATCACTTATATTATGGGAGTGACTTGGGATTCTGACCCAGGAGCTACAAAGGTCAAGAGAAAGCATATTTCTGCACACAGTCCTTCTCTACTGTACAAAGATGCTAATTGCACAGCCAGCAAGTTCACCTGAATGAAGAGTGAGTGTCCCTTCTTCTACTTGCAGGATTCATGATCATGTGAAACATCTGAATTTCCTAGAGCCCATGACAGATGGTATCACCTACCCCTAAACCGCCACCCTTACGCATCGCAAACACTATATTAAACTTATTAACCCCTAATCTGCTGCCCACCCACATCGTGACTATTAAGTAAACCTATTAACCCCTAATCCGCCGTTCCCCAACGCTAATAAAATTTATTAACTCGACATTGTCGACATCTACATAAACCTTTTTTTATTTCACAGGTAAGTTTTTATTTTTTTAAAGATAGTTATATTGTTAGTTTATTATATTGTTATATTAATAGTTATAATAGTTATATTGTAATTTTAATTTAAAGTTAGGTGGGGTGTTAGGTTTAGAGGTTAATAGTTTAATTTAGTGTTTTGGGATGTGGGGGGCTGGTGTTTTAGGGGTTAATAGGTTTAGTTTAGTAGTTACGATGTGGGGGGGCTGGAGGTTTAGGGGCTAATACTTGATTATAGTGTTGGTGTTGTGGGGGGCCGTCAGTTTAGGGGTTAATAGGTTTATTTAGGTATGGGCAATGTCGGGGAGCGGCGGAATAGGGGTTAATAATTTTTATTAGTGTTGGCGATGTCGGGGAGCGGCGGAATAGGGGTTAATAATGGGTTTATGTTAGGGTATTAGGTTTAAACGTAACTTTTTTTTCCCCATAGACATCAATGGGGTTGCGTTATGGCGATTTGCCATTCCGCGATCACAGGTGTTAGTTTTTTTCCCTAACACTCTCTCCCTATTGATGTCTATGGGGGAAAGCATGCACAAGCACGTAAACTCAGCCTTTGGCTTTTGTGCGGTATGGAGCTAAACGCACCATAACGCACAGCACAAGGCAGAGAGTTTATGATTAGACATCACATGAATGCAGAGACAGCTAGCTATTAGTAGCTAACATACATTAGCACTGAGAGTTTATGATTAGACATCACATGAATGCAGATACAGCTATTAGTAGCTAACATACATTAGCGCTGAGAGTTTATGATTAGACATCACATGAATGCAGAGAGAGCTATCTATTAGTAGCTAACATATATTAGCGCTGAGAGTTTATGATTAGACATCACATGAATGCATAGACAGCTAGCTATTAGTAGCTAACATACATTAGCACTGAGAGTTTATGATTAGACATCACATGAATGCAGATACAGCTAGCTATTAGTAGCTAACATACATTAGCGCTGAGAGTTTATGATTAGACATCACATGAATGCAGAGAAAGCTAGCTATTAGTAGCTAACATACATTAGCAATGGGAGTTTATGATTAGACATCACATGAATGCAGATACAGCTATTAGTAGCTAACATACATTAGCACTGAGAGTTTATGATTAGACATCACATGAATGCAGAGACAGCTAGCTATTTGTAGATAACATACATTAGCGCAGAGAGTTTATGATTAGACATCACATGAATGCAGAGACAGCTAGCTATTAGTAGCTAACATACATTAGCACTGAGAGTTTATGATTAGACATCACATGAATGCAGATACAGCTATTAGTAGCTAACATACATTAGCGCTGAGAGTTTATGATTAGACATCACATGAATGCAGAGAGAGCTAGCTATTAGTAGCTAACATACATTAGCGCTGAGAGTTTATGATTAGACATTACATGAATGCATAGACAGCTAGCTATTAGTAGCTAACATACATTAGCACTGAGAGTTTATGATTAGACATCACATGAATGCAGATACAGCTAGCTATTAGTAGCTAACATACATTAGCGCTGAGAGTTTATGATTAGACATTACATGAATGCAGAGAAAGCTAGCTATTAGTAGCTAACATACACTAGCGCTGAGAGTTTATTATTAGACATCACATGAATGCAGATACAGCTAGCTATTAGTAGCTAACATACATTAGCGCTGAGAGTTTATGATTAGACATTACATGAATGCAGAGAAAGCTAGCTATTAGTAGCTAACATACACTAGCGCTGAGAGTTTATTATTAGACATCACATGAATGCAGATACAGCTAGCTATTAGTAGCTAACATACATTAGCGCAGAGAGTTTATGATTAGACATCACATAAATGCAGAGAAAGCTAGCTATAGCTATTAGTTGCTAACATGCATTAGCGCTAAGAGTTTATGATTAGACATCACATGAATGCAGAGAAAGCTAGCTATTAGTAGCTAACATACACTAGCGCTGAGAGTTTATGATTAGACAATACATCACATGGATGCAGAGAAAGCTATCTATTAGTAGCTAACATACATTAGCACTGAGAGTTTATGATTAGACATCACAAGAATGCAGAGAAAGCTAGCTATTAGTAACTAACATACATTAGCACTGAGAGTTTATGATTAGACATCACATGAATGCAGAGAAAGATAGCTATTAGTAGCTAACATACATTAGCACTGAGAGTTTATGATTAGACATCACATGAATGCAGAGACAGCTATCTATTTGTAGCTAACATACATTAGCGCTGAGAGTTTATGATTAGACATCACATGAATGCAGAGAAAGCTATTAGTAGCTAACATACATTAGCGCTGAGAGTTTACGATTAGACATCACATGAATGCAGAGACAGCTAGCTATTAGTAGCTAACATATAGCGCTAAGAGTTTATGTTTAGGCAGCACAAGCTAATCTAAGCAGTGCACAGACGCATCCAGTCTGTTAGTTACTAAGACCTGCAACAAGCACTGCGCTCTCAGACTAACCACAGCTGACAAGGGGTGGCAGCATATCTGCACAAGTCCTTCTCCTCCAGCCTCACCTTGTAAGCATATCCCTGGGCAAGTTTCTCACCAAGAATGCATCCACTGCAAAAATGCCAGCAGCTCTAAATTAAGCAACGGTTTAAAGGAGCACTGCCTGTGAAGAGCGACCTTAATCAGCGCACGTGCCTTGTCTTCTCTGTAAAAGCTTGCACTTTATTGCTCACTGTACTGTGTGTGGGCTTTTAGAGAGAGGATAGGGCAGATGTGCTGCCCCTCCCAAATCTGCTGCCCTAGGCACCAGCCTTGTTAGCCTAGGCCGTAATATGCCTCTGCCAGCAGCAGATTATAAAATGTATGAAAAATTGCTTCTTTAGGTTTATTTTTGTATATAACATAGCTGGTTCTGGTATTTATGTATCCAAATGGGTACAGCGCTGTATCTAGGGTTGCCACCTCAGCCATGTTTTCCTGGACACTTATGAGTTACACATGCTGCAGGGTGTGCAGGGAGGAACATGTATTGTGTTTCTGCACAGCACTATTCATATTCCTCCCTGCACACCCTGCAGCATGTGTAACTTATAAGTGTTCTGTATTTTAAGGGACGGGTGCAACCCTAGCTGTATCAGTCAAGCAACTTTTAGTTTAGTTACTTTTCAGTAAAGTTGTGGTGCGCATGGTAGGAGATACTGCTACCCCTTAATACTATAGGAAAAACGTAGAGTTCCACAGCGCCACTATATTCATGCATGGTTTTACTATGTCATAATAAAATAAGATTGGATACAGTGGTGCTGTGGAACTCTACATTTTTCCTGTGGTTCTGGGGTCCGATCCGATATGCAGCGTCGCCCGCAGAAGCCGGCGATGCCAAATATTGCGCTGGTTTGGTATCCTATATACGGCGTAACCTAGAAGTTACACTCGTATATTTCACCCTTCGGCCGTAGTTTTTTGGCCCATAGACTGGTATACCAAACCCGCGCAGTTTGGTATCCAATATACAGCGTAAGGACTTACGTGGCGAAAATGGAGAAATCTTACTCCATTTTCACCTCGCCACAAAATGCAGGCGTAGTAAGCCTTACGCTGAGTATTGGTGCCCCGTAACTCCCTAAACTGCCTGCAAAATAAAACCTAACACCTAACGCATGCGCAATGTCTATCTACCTGTCAACCGCAATCCCTAATAAAGTGTTTAACCCCTAAACCGCCGCTCCCGGACCCGCCGCCAGCGGCATTATATGTATGACCCCCTAATCTGAGCCCCCTACATCGCCGCCACCTATATTATATGTATTAACCCCTAATCTGACCCCCCTACACCGCCGCCACCTATATTAAATTTATTAACCCCCTAAACCTAAGTCTAACCCTAGCACCCCCTAACTTAATTATTATTTAAATAAATCTAAATAATATTAATATTATTAACTAAATTATTCCTATTTAAAACTAAATACTTACCTATAAAATAAACCCTAAGATAGCTACAATATAATTAATAATTACATTGTAGCTATTTTAGGGTTTATATTTATTTTACAGGTAACTTTGTATTTATTTTAACTAGGTACAATAGCTATTAAATAGTTAATAAATATTTAATAGCTACCTAGTTAAAATAATTACAAAATTACCTGTAAAATAAATCCTAACCTAAGTTACCATTACACCTAACACTACACTATCAATAAATTAATTAAATAAGCTACAATTATCTCAACTAAAATACAATGAAATAAACTAAACTATATTACAAAAAAAACAAACACTAAATTACAAAAACTAAAAAAGATTACAAGAATTTTAAGCTAATTACACCTAATATAAGCCCCCTAATAAAATAAAAAAGCCCCCCAAAATAATAAAATGTCCCTACCGTAAACTAAATTACAAAAGTAATCAGCTCTATTACCAGTCCTTAAAAGGGCCTTTTGTGGGGCATTGCCCCAAAGTAATAAGCTCTTTTACCTGTAAAAAAATGAACACCCCCCCATTACAACCCAGCACCCACACACCCCTACTCTAAAACCCACCTGATCGCCCCTTAAAAAAACCTAAGTCTAATACCCAAGTGCTCCTTACCTGTCCTGAAGACCGGCGGAGAAGGTCCTGTTCCAGGCGGTGAAGTCTTCTTCCAGGCGGCAACCTCTTCTTCTTCCAGGAACCAGCCTGCACGGAGTGGAGGAGTTGAAGACCGATGACCGCGGAGCTGAAGACCATCCACTCTGGAACTGAAGACCGGCCATGCTGGAACTGAAGATCAGCAACACTGGAACTGAAGACCGCAGAGCCATGGAGGGTGGAAGATCCTCTTCATACGATCTCAGTCGTACACTGAATAGGAATTCAAGGTGCGCGATTAAAAATGGCATCCCTTGAATTCCTATTGGCTGATTTGAGCCTTCAAACAAATCAGCCAATCGGATGAAAGCTACTGTAATTCTATTGGCTGATTTGAATGGCTAATAGAATAAGAGCTACTGTAATTCTATTGGCTGATTTGAATAGCCAATAGAATTACAGTAGCTCTTATTCTATTGGCTATTCAAATTAGCCAATAGAATTACAGTAGCTCTCATCCGATTGGCTGATTTGAATTTAAAGGCTCAAATCAGCCAATAGGAATTCAAGGGACGCCATTTTTAATTGCGTACCTTGAATTCCTATTCAGTGTACGGGGATCGTATGAAGAGGATCCTCCACGCTCCATGGCTCCGCGGTCTTCAGTTCCAGTGTCGCCGATCTTCATTTCCAGAGTGGCCGGTCTTCAGTTCCAGAATGGATGGTTTTCAGCTCCGCAGTGATTGGTCTTCAACTCCTCCGCTCCGCGCTGGCTGGTTCCTGGAAGAAGAAGAGGTCGCCGCCTGGAAGAAGACTTCACCGCCTGGAACAGGACCTTCTCCGCCGGTCTTCAGGACAGGTAAGGAGCACTTGGGTATTAGACTTAGGTTTTTTTAAGGGGGGATCGGGTGGATTTTAGAGTAGGGGTGTGTGGGTGGTGGGTTGTAATGGGGGGGTTTGTTCTTTTTTTTACAGGTAAAAGAGCTGATTACTTTGGGGCAATGCCCCACAAATCCCTTTTAAGGCTGGTAATAGAGCTGATTACTTTTGTAATTTATTTTGGGGTAGGGACATTTTATTATTTTGGTTTTTTTTTTTAATTTTATTAAGGGGCTTAGATTAGGTGTAATTAGCTTGAAATTCTTGTACTCTTTTTTTATTTTTTGTAATTTAGTGGGTTTTTTTTGTAATATAGTTTAGTTTATTTAATTGTATTTTAGTTGAGATCATTGTATTTTATTTAATTAATTTATTGATAGTGTAGTGTTAGGTGTAATGGTAACTTAGGTTAGGATTTATTTTACAGGTAATTTTGTAATTATTTTAACTAGGTAGCTATTAAATAGTTATTAACTATTTACTAGCTATTGTACCTAGTTAAAATAAATACAAAGTTACCTGTAAAATAAATATAAACCCTAAAATAGCTACAATGTAATTATTAATTATATTGTAGCTATCTTAGGCTTTATTTTATAGGTAAGTATTTAGTTTTAAATAGGAATAATTTGGTTAATAATATTAATATTATTTAGATTTATTTAAATAATAATTAAGTTATGAGGTGTTAGGGTTAGACTTAGGTTTAGGGGTTTATAAATTTAATATAGTTGGCGGCGGTGTAGGGGGATTAGATTAGGGGTTAATATATATAATATAGGTGGCGGCGGTGTAGGGGGCTCAGATAAGGGGTTAATACATTTAATATAGGTGGCGGTGGTGTAGGGGGCTCATATTAGGGGGTAGTACATATAATATAGGTGGCGGCGGTGTAGGGGGCTCAGATTAGGGGTTAATACATATAATATAGGTGGCGGCAGTGTAGGGGGGTCAGATTAGGGGGTAATACATATAATATAGGTGGCGGCGGGGTCCAAGAGCGGCGGTTTAGGGGTTAATACATTTATTGTTAGGAGTGAGAGGGGGATTGCGGATAGAGGGGTATATGTGTCGGCTATGTTTGGGAGGCGTGTTAGACAGTTACGGGATATTTTATACTTTAGTTAGTTTTTTTAGGCGGCGGCAGTTTCTAAAGTGCCGTAAGTCACTGGTGACTCCAGAAATTTGTACTTAAGCTTATTTCTGGACATCTCTAGTTTGTCCAAGTTACGGGACTTTAGCAACTGTCGGCACCGTATATGTGATAGCTCGATGTGCGAGGTGAAACTACGGGCGGCGCAGGTTTCCACGCTTGCGCCAAAACCTGCGCCGTATATCGGATCGTGCCCCTGGTATTTGACATCACAACCTATTACCCCTCACTACCAGTACTTTCAGAGAAAAACTTGCCCAAAATACTGATGATTTTTTAGCATTTTTGCTATCACTACATTTAAACAGAAATAAAGTCTTAATTTTTTTTGTATTTACCTGTCAAAACTATATATAATAAATATTTTTAAAGTAGACAACCCAAGGTATTGATCTAGGCTGATTTTGATTTATTTCATTCCACCATTTTACCGCCAAATGCGACGAAAAATAATTTTTTATTTTTTCACAAACTTTGGGTTTCTCACTAAAATTATTTACATATTGCTGGTGCAATTATGGCACAAATGGTTGTAAAAGTTAATCTTGGATCCCCTTTGTTTAGAAATAACAGACATATATGTCTTTGCCATTGCTTTTTTGTAATTAGAAGGCTGCTTAATTGCAGCTGCGCACAACACTTCTATTATTCCCAGCAGTTAAGGGGTTAATTGTATGTCTGCCAGAATGAAAATATACGTGTTTTTTTTTAATAAAATATTTTTTATTTTATTTTCATGTTTTCTAAAGTGTAGGATCACCCCTTACCCCTCAAATTCCCTGATCCCCCCAAAACAGCTCTTTAAACCCCCCTCAACAATTAGCCACCATCATAAGTACTGGCAGACAAGTTTTTATTTTATTTTATTTTTAATATTTATTTTTAATATTTATTTTATTATTTTCCGTAGCGTAGTGTCGCCTCCTTCCTCGATCTTTAGTTAGGGCACCACAAACCCCCAAACCATTTTCTGTGATGTAGCTGCCCCTGTCCTTTTTTTTATTTATTTTTTTATGGCATGAAGTTTTAACCTAGTAGCATTATCCTAGTAGCATTACCCTAGTAGTAGTAGAATGATAGTATTAGCCTAGTAGTATTAACCTAGTAGTATTATCCTAGTAGTATTAACCTAGTAGTATTAGACTTATAGTATTAACCTAGCAGTATTAACTTAGTAGTTTTAGCGTAGTATTATTAGCCTAGTAGTATTCGCCTAGTAGTATTAGCCTAGTAGCATTACCCTAGGAGCATTACCCTAGTAGTATTAGACTGATAGTTTTAAACTAGTAGTATTAACCTAGTAGTATTAGCCTAGTAGTATTAACCTAGCAGTATTAGCCTAGTATTATTAGACTGGTATTATTAGCCTAGTAGCATTAGCCTAGTTATATCAGTCTAGTAACATTAGCTTAGTAGCATTAGCCTAGTAGTAATAGCCCAGTAGTATTAACCTAGTAGCATTACCCTAGAAGTATTAGACTGATAGTATTAGCCTAGTAGTATTAACCTAGTAGTATTAGACTGATAGTATTAGCCTAGTAACATTAGTATAGTAGTATTAATCTAGTAGTATTAGACTGATGGTATTGGCTTAATAGTATTAGCCTAGTAGTAATAGCATAATAACATTAGCCTAGTAATATTAATTTAGAAGCATTAGCCTAGTAGTATTAGTCTAGTAGCATTAGCTTAGTAGTATTAAGCTAGTAGTATAAGCCTAGTAGTATTAGCCTAGTAGCATTAGCCTAGAAGTATTAGATTGATAGTATTAGCCTGGCAGTATTAGCTTAGTAGCATTGGCCTAGTAATATTAGCTTAGTAGCATTAGCATAGTAGCATTAACCTAATAGTATTAGCCTAGTAGTATTAGTCTAGAAGCATTAGCCTAGTAGCATTAGGCTAGCATTATTAGCCTAGTAGCATTAGCCTAGTAGTATTAGGCTAGTAGTATAAGCCACATAGCATTAGCCTGGTAGCATTATTCTAGTAGTATTAGCCTAGTAGTATCAGTCTAGTAGTATAAGCCTAGTAGCATTAGCCTAGAAGCATTAGCTTAGTTGCATTAGCCTAATAGTATTAGCCTGTTAGTGTTAGCCTAGTAGTATTAGCCTGGTAGTATTTGACCTTGTAGTGTTAGCCTAGTAGTATTAGCCTAGAAGTATTAGCCTAGTAGCATTAGCCTAATAGCATTAGCCTTGTAATATTAGACTGATAGTATTTGCCTAGTAGTATTAGCCTAGTAGTATTAGCCTAGTAGTATTAGCCTAGCAGTATTAGCCTAGAAGTATTAGCCTAGTAGCTTTAGCCTAGTAGTATCAGCCTAGTAGTATTAGCCTAGTAGCATTAGTCTAGTAGCATTAGCCTAGTAGCAATAGCCTAGTAGTATTAGCATAGTAGTATTAGCCTAGCAGTATTAGCCTAGAAGTATTAGCCTAGTAGCATTAGCCTACTAGTATCAGCCTAGTAGTATTAGCCTAGTAGCATTAGTCTAGTAGCATTAGCCTAGTAGTTTTAGCCTAGTAGTATCAGCCTAGTAGTATTAGTGTAGTAGTATAAGTCTAGTAGCATTAGCCTAGTAGCATTAGCCTAGTAGCTTTAGCCTAGAAGTATTAGCCTAGTAGCATTAGCCTAGTAGTATTAAGCTAGTAGTGTGAGCCTAGTAGCATTAGCCTAGTAGCATCAGCACAGTAGTATTAGGCTAGTAGCATTAGCTTACTAGTATTAGCCATGAAGTATTAGCCTGGTAGTATTTAGCTAGTAATATTAACCTATTAGTATTAGCCTAGTATAATTAGTCTAGTAGTATTAGCCTAGTAGTATTAGCCTGGTAGTATTAGCCTATTAGTATAATCCTAGAAGTGTTTGCATAGTAGTATTAGTCTGTTAGTATTAGCCTGTTAGTATAAACCTAGTAGTATTAGCCTGGTAGTATTAGCCTAGTATCAGGAGCCTAGTAGCATTAGCCTAGTAGTATTAGGCTAGTAGTGTAAGCATAGTAGCATTAGTCTAGTTTGATTAGCCTGGTAGTATTATCTTAGTAGTATAAGCCTAGTAGTATCAATCTAGTAATATTAGCCTAGTAGTATTAGCATAGTAGTATTAGCCTAGCAGAATTAGCCTAGTAGTATTAGACTGATATTATTAGGCTAGTAGTATTAAACTAGTAGTAATAGCCTAGTAGTATTAGCCTAGTAGTATTAGAATGACAGTATTAGCCTAGTAGTATAAGACTGATTGCATTAGCCTAGTAAAATTAGCCAAGTAGTATTAGCCTAGTAGTACCAACCTAGTAGTATTAGCCTAGTAGCATTAGCCTAGTAGGATTAAGCTAGTAGTATTATCCTAGTATAATTAGCCTAGTAGCATTAGCCTAGTAATATTAGCCTAGTAGCATTAGCCTAGTAGTGTTAGCCTAGTAGTGTTAACATAGTAGTATCAACCTAGTAGTATTAGCCTAGAAGTATTAGTCTAGTAGTATTAGCCTAGTAGTATTAACCTAGTAGTATTATTACTACTAGGCTAGTAATATTGGCCTAGTAGTATTAGACTGATAGTATTAGCCTAGTAGTGTTAACCTAGTACTATCAGCCTAGTAGTATTAGCCTAGTAGTATTAGTCTAGTAGTATTAGCCTAGTAGTATTAACCTAGTAGTATTATTACTACTAGGCTAGTAATATTAGCCTAGTAGTATTAGAATGATAGTATTAGCCTTGTATCATTAGTCTAGTAGTATTAGTCTAGTAGCAAGAGTCTAGTAGTAGTAACCTAGTAGTATTAGCCTAGTAGTATTAATCCAGTAGTATTAACCTAGTCATGTTAGACTGATAGTATTAGCCTAGTAGTATTAGCCTAGTAGTATGCATCTAGTAGTGTTAACCTAGTAGTGTTAGACTAATAGTATTAGCCTAGTAGCATTAATCTAGTAATATTAGCCTAGTAGTATTAGAATGATAGTATTAGCCTAGTATCATTAGTTTAGTAGTATTAGTATAGTAGCATTAGTCTAGTAGTATTAGCCTAGTAGTATAAATCCCGTAGTATTAACCTAGTAGTGTTAGATTGATAGCATTAGCCTAGTATTATTAGCCTAGTAGCATTAGCCTAGTAGTATGAATCTAGTAGTGTTAACCTAGTAGTGTTAGACTAATAGTATTAGCCTAGTAGCATTAATCTAGTAATATTAGCCTAGTAGTATTAACCTAGAAGTATTAGTCTTGTAGTATCAACATAGTAGTATTAGCCTAGTAGTATTAGCCTAGTAGTATTGCCCTTGTAGCATTAACCTAGTTGCATTAGCCTAGTAGTATTAGCCTATAGTATCAGCCTAGTGGTATTAGCCTAATAGTATTAACCTAGTAGTATTAGCCTAGTAGTATCAGCCTAGTGGTATTAGCCTAATAGTATTAACCTAGTAGTATTAGCCTAGTAGTATAAACCTAGAAGTATTAGCCTAGTAGTATTAGCCTTGTAGTATCAGCCTAATGTTATTACCCTAATAGTATTAACCTAGTAATATTAGCCTAGTAGCATTAGCTTAGTAGTATCAGCCTAGTCGTATTAGCCTAATAGTCGGCTAGATTACGATCCTTGCGTTAGCCTTAAAAAGCAGCGTTAAGAGGTCCTAACGCGCTGGTATTACGAGTCTTGCAGGTACAGGTGTACCGCTCACTTTTTTGGCCAGACTCGGAAATACCGCAAATCCACTTACGTCAATTGCGTATCCTATATTTTCAATGGGACTTGCATAGCGCAGGTATTACGAGTCTGCCAAAAAGTGAGCGGTACACCCTCTCCTGTCAAGACTGGTAGCGCATTTTAAAGTCAGTAGTTAAGAGTTTTACACTACAACGGCGTAGCATAAAACTCTTAACTAAAGTGCTAAAAACTACACTAACACCCATAAACTACCTATTAACCCCTAAACCGAGGCCCCCCCCACATCGCAAAAAATTAAATATTTTAACCCCTAATCTGCCGAACCGGGCATCTCCGCAACTATAATAAATATATTAACCCCTAAACCTCCACACTCCCGCATCGCAAACACTAGTTAAATATTATTAACCCCTAATCTGCCGTCCCTAACATTGCCGACACCTACCTACATTTATTAACCCCTAATCTGCCGCCACTATATTAAATGTATTAACCCCTAAACCTAAGTCTGACCCTAACCCTAAACCCCATAACTTAAATATAATTACAATAAATCTAAATAAAATTACTACAATTAACTAAATAATTCCTATTTAAAACTAAATACTTACCTATAAAATAAACCCTAAACTAGCTACAATATAACTAATAGTTACATTGTAGCTATCTTAGGTTTTATTTTTATTTTACAGGCAACTTTGTATTTATTTTAACTAGGTAGCCTAGTAAGATTAGCCTAGTAATATTAGACTAATAGCATTAGCCTAGTAGTATTAGCCTAGTAGTATTAACCTAACAATCGCCTAGATTTAGAGTTTTGTCGGTAAAGACCCACGTAACTAACGCATTTTTTTTTCCTACCGCTGCTCCCAAACAACGCTGGTATTTAGAGTTGTCTGAGGGGCTGCGTAAGGCTCCAAAAAGGGTGCGTTGAGCCGAATTTACCGCCACTTCAACCCTCAATACCAGCGTTGCTTACGGTAGCGGTAAGCTGGCAAAACGTGCTCGTGCACGATTCCCCCATAGGAAACAATGGGGCAGTTTGGGATAAAAAAAAAACTAACACCTGCGAAAAAGCAGCGTTCAGCTCCCAACGCAGCCCCATTGTTTCCTATGGGGAAACACTTTCTAAGCCTGCACCTAACACCCTAACATGTACCCCGAGTCTAAACACCCCTAACCTTACACTTATTAACCTCTAATCTTCCGCCCCCGCTATCGCTGACCCCTGAATTACACAATTAACCCCTAATCTGCCGCTCCGGACACCACCACCACCTACATTATAGCTATGAACCCCTAATCTGCTGCCCCCAACATCGCCGACACCTATAATATAATTATTAACCCCTAATCTGCCCCCCCCCAATGTCGCCGCCACCTAACTACATTTATTAACCCCTAATCTGCCGACCGGACCTCACCGCTACTATAATAAAGTTATTAATCCCTAAACCGCTGCACTCCCGCCTCGTAAACCCTATCATTATTTGTAATAACCCCTAATCTGCCCCCCCCAACATCGCCGCCACCTAACTTAAAGTATTAACCCCTAATCTGCCGACCGGACCTCGTCGATACTCTAATAAATGTATTAACCCCTAAAGCTAAGTCTAACCCTAAACCTAACACCCCCCTAAATTAAATATAATTTTAATCTAACAAAATAAATTAAATCTTATTAACTGAAGTATTCCTATTTAAAACTAAATACTTACAAGTAAAATAAACCCTAAACTAACTACAATATAATGAATAATTATATTGTAGCTATTTTAGGATTTATATTTATTTTACAGGCAACTTTGTATTTATTTCAACTCGGTACAATAGCTATTAAATAGTTATTTACTATTTAATAGCTACCTAGTTAAAATAATTACAAAATTACCTGTAAAATAAATCCTAACCTAAGTTACAATTAAACCTAACACTACACTATCATTAAATTAATTACATAAATTACCTACAATTACCTACAATGAAATAAACTACACTAAATTACAAAAAAACCCACTAAATTACAGAAAATAAAAAAATATTACAAGAATTTTAAACTAATTACACCTACTCTAAGCCCACTAATAAAATAAAAAACAAAACAAAATAATAAAGGTCCCTACCCTATTCTAAATTAAAAAGTAATCAGCTCTTTTACCAGCCCATAAAAGGGCTTTTTGCGGGGCATGCCCCAAAGTAATCAGCTCTTTTGCCTGTAAAGAAAAAATACAACCGCCCCCCCCCAACATTAAAACCCACCACCCACATACCCCTACTCTAACCCACCCAAACCCCCCTTAAATAAACCTAACACTACCCCCTGAAGATCTCCCTACCTTGAGTCGTCTTCACCCAGCCGGGTCGAAGTCATCATCCGATGGGGCAGAAGAGGACATCCACACCGGCAGAAGTCTTCATCCTATCCGGGCAGAAGAGGACATCCGGACCAGCAGACATCTTCATCCAAGTGGCATCTTCTATCTTCATCCATCTGGAGTGGAGCGGAGCCATCTTCTTCCAGCCGATGCGGATCCATCCTCTTCAACCGACGCCTACTCGCCGAATGGAGGTTCCTTTAAATGACGTCATCCAAGATGGTGTCCCTCGAATTCCGATTCACTGATAGGATTCTATCAGCCAATCGGAATTAAGGTAGGAAAATTCTGATTGGTTGATTAAATCAGCCAATCAGATTCAAGTTCAATCCGATTGGCTGATCCAATCAGCCAATCAGATTGAGCTTGCATTAAATCAGCCAATCAGATTTTTCCTACCTTAATTCCGATTGGCTGATAGAATCCTATCAGCCAGTCGGAATTCAAGGGACGCCATCTTGGATGACGTCATTTAAAGGAACTTTCATTCAGCGAGTAGGCGTCGGTTGAAGAGGATGTATCCGCGTCGGCTGGAAGAAGATGGCTCCACTCTGCTCCGGATGGATGAAGATAGAAGATGCCGCTTGGATGAAGATGTCTGCCGGTCCAGATGTCCTCTTCTGCCCGAATAGGATGAAGACTTCTGCCGGTCTGGATGTCCTCTTCTGCCCCATCGGATGATGACTTCGGCCTGGCTGGGTGAAGACGACTCAAGGTAGGGAGATCTGGGGGGGTTGTATTTTTTATACAGGCAATAGAGCTGATTACTTTGGGGCATGCCCCGCAAAAAGCCCTTTTAAGGGTTGGTAAAAGAGCTGATTACTTTTTAATTTACAATACGGTAGGGACCTTTATTATTTATTTATTTTATTATTTTATTAGGGGGCTTAGAGTAGGTGTAATTAGTTTAAAATTCTTGTAATATTTTTTTATTTTCTGTAATTTTGTGGGGTTTTTTTTTGTAATTTAGTTTAGTTTATTTAATTGTAGGTAATTGTAGGTAATTTATTTAATTAATTTATTGATAGTGTAGTGTTAGGTTTAATTGTAACTTAGGTTAGGATTTATTTTACAGGTAATTTTGTAATTATTTTAACTAGGTAGCTATTAAATAGTTAATAACTATTTAATATCTATTGTACCTAGTTAAAATAAATACAAAGTTGCCTGTAAAATAAATATAAATCCTAAAATAGCTACAATATAATTATAATTTATATTGTAGCTATATTAGGGTTTATTTTACAGGTAGGTATTTAGTTTTAAATAGGAATACTTTAGTTAATAAGATTTAATTTATTTCGTTAGATTAAAATTATATTTAATTTAAGGGGGTGTTAGGGTTAGGGTTAGACTTAGCTTTAGGCGTTAATACATTTATTAGAGTAGCGGCGAGGTCCGGTCGGCAGATTAGGGGTTAATACTTGAAGTTAGGTGGCGGCGATGTTGGGGGGCCAGATTAGGGGTTAATACAATTTATTATAGGGTTTGCGAGGCGGGAGTGCGGCGGTTTAGGGGTTAATAAATGTATTATAGTAGTGACGAGGTCCGGTCGGCAGATTAGGGGTTAATACTTGAAGTTAGGTGGCAGCGACGTTGGGGGGGGCAGATTAGGGGTTAATAAATATTATGTAGGTGTCAGCGATGTTAGGGGCAGCAGATTAGGGGTTCATAGGGATAATGTAGGTGGCGGCGATGTGCAGTCGGCAGATTAGGGGTTACAAATATTTATTATAGTGGCGGCGATGTGGGGGGACCTCGGTTTAGGGGTACATAGGTAGTTTATGGGTGTTAGTGTACTTTAGAGCACTGTAGTTAAGAGCTTTATAAACCGGCATTAGCCCATGAAGCTCTTAATTACAGCCTTTCCATGGGCGGTAGGAGTCTTGTCGGTAGAGGGTGTAACGCTCACTTCAGCCAAGACTCTAAATACCGGTGTTAGGAAGATCCTATTGAAAAGATATGATATGCAATTGGCGTAAGGGGATCTGGGGTATGGAAAAGTCGCGGTTTGAAAGTGAGCGTTAGAACCTTTCCTGTCTGACTCTAAATACCAGCGGGTGGCCAAAAGCAGCGTTAGGAGCCCTTAACGTTGCTTTTGACGGCTAACGCAGAACTCTAAATCTGAATATTATCTTAGACATATTATCTTAGTAGCATTAGCCTAGTAGTATCAGCCTAGTAGTATTAGTGTAGTAGTATAAGTCTAGTAGCATTAGCCAAGTAGCATTAGCCTAGTAGCATTAGCCTAGAAGTATTAGCCTAGTAGGATTAGCCTAATAGGATTAAACTAGTAATATTATTCTAGTAGTATTAGCCTAGTAGCATTAGCCTAGTAGTATCAGCATAGTAGTATTAGGCTAGTAGTATTAGCCTACTTACTTACTTAGCCATGAAGTATTAGCCTGATAGTATTTAGCTAGTAAAATTAACCTATTAGTATTAGCCTAGTAGAATTAGTCTAGTAGTATTAGCCTAGCAGTATTAGCCTGGTAGTATTAGCCTAGTAGTATTAGCCTAGTGGTATCAGCCTGGTAGAATTAGCCTAGTAGTTTTAGCCTAGTAGTAATAGCCTGGTAGTATTAGCCTATTAGTATAAACCTAGTAGTATTAGCATAGTAGTATTAGTCTAGTAGTATTAGCCTAGTAGTATTAGCCTGGTAGTATTAGCCTAGTAGTATTAGCCTAGTGGTATCAGCCTGGTAGTATTAGCCTAGTAGTTTTAGCCTAGTAGTATTAGCCTGGTAGTATTAGCCTATTAGTATAAACCTAGTAGTATTAGCATAGTAGCATTAGTCTAGTAGTATTAGCCTGGTAGTATTAGCCTGGTAGCAGTAGCCTAGTAGCATTAGCCTAGAAGTATTAGCCTAGTAGCATTAGCCTAGTAGTATTAGGCTAGTAGTGTAAGCCTAGTAGCATTAACCTAGTTTGATTAGCCTGGTACTATTATCCGAGTAGTATAAGCCTAGTAGTATCAGTCTAGTAATATTAGCGTAGTAGTATTAGCATAGTAGTATTAGTCTAGCAGTGTTAGCCAAGTAGTATTAGCCTAGCAGCATTAGCCTAGTAGCATTAGAATTATAGTATTAGCATAGTAGTATTAAACTAGAAGTATTAGTCTAGTAACATTAGCCTAGTAGTATTAGCCTAGTAGTACTAACTTAGTAGTATTAACCTAGTAGTATTAGACTGATAGCATTAGCCTAGTAGCGTTAGCCTAGTAATATTAGTCTAGTAGCATTAGCCTAGTAGTATTAACCTAGTAGTATTAGCCTATTGGTATCAGCCTAGTAGTATTAGCCTAGTCGTATTAGCCTAGTAGTGTAAATCTGGCAGTATCAGAAGTACTATTAGCCTAGTAGTATTACCCTAGTAGTATTAATACTACTAGGCTAGAAGTATTAGCATGGTAGTATTAACCTAGTAGTATTAGACTTATAGTATTAGCCTAGTATAATTAGCATAGTAGTATTAGCCTATCAGCATTAGCCTAGTATTATTACCCTAGTAGCATTAGCCTAGTATTATGAATCTAGTAGTGTTAGACTAATAATATTAGCCTAGTAGCACTAATATAGTAATATTAGCCTAGTAGTATTAGGCTAGTAGCATTACCCTAGTAGCATTAGACTAGTAGAATTACCTACTAATATTAGCTTAGTAGTATTAGCCTGGTAGTATTAGGCTAGTAGTATTAGCCTAGTACTATTATCCTAGTAGTTTTAGCCTAGTAGTATTACCCTAGTAGTATAAACCTAGTAGTATTAGACTGGAAGTATGAGCATGGTAGTATTTGGCTAGTAGTATTAACCTGGTAGTATTAGTCTAGTAGTATTAACCTAGTAGTATTAGCATAGTAGTATTAGCCTAGTAGCATTAGCCTTTTAGTATTCGCCTAGTAACATTAGCCTATTAGTATTAGCCTAGTTGAATTAGCCTAGTAGTATTAGGCTAGTACTATAAGACTAGTAGCATTAGCCTAGTAGCATCAGTCCCTGGTAGTATTACCCCAGTAGTATTAGCCTAGTGGCATTAGCCTAGTAGCATTAACCTAGTAGCATTAGTCTAATAGTATTAGCCTAATAGTATTAGCCTAGTAGTGTTAGCCTAGTAGTATTAGCCTAGTAGTATTAACCTAGTAGTATTAGGCTAGTAGCATTAATCTAGTAGTATCAGCCTAATAGTATTAACCTAGTAGTATTAGCTGAGTAGTATTAGCCTAGCAGTATTAACCTAGTAGTATTAGCCTGGTAGTATTAGCCTAATATGTTTAACATAGTAGTATTAGCCTAGTAGTATTAACTTAGTAATATCAGCCTAGTATTAGCCTAGTAGTATCAGCCGAGTAGTATTAGCCTAGTAGTATTGCCCTAGTAGTATTAGCCTAGCAGTATTAGTATATTAGCATTAACCTAATTGCATTAGCCTAGTAGTATCAGCCTAGTAGTTTTAGCCTAGTAGTATCAGCCTAGTAGTATTAGCCTAGTAGTATCAGCCTAGTAGTATCAGCCTAGTAGTATTAACCTAATGGTATTTACCTAGTAGTGTTAGACTTATAGTATTAGTCTAGTAATATTAGTTTAGTAGTATTAACCTAGTTGTATTAGCCTAGTAGTATCAGCCTAGCAGTATTAGTCTAGTAGCATTAGCCGAGTTGCATTAGCCTAGTTGCATAAACCTAGTTGCATTAGCCTGGTAGTATTAGCCTAGTAGTATTATCCTAGTAGCATTAGTCTAGTAATATTAGTTTACTAGTATTAACCTAGTTGTGTTAGACTAATAGTATTAGCCTAGTAGCATTAGTCTAGTAATATTAGTTTAGTAGTATTGACCTAGTTGTATTAGCTTAGTAGTATCAGCCTAGCAGTATTAGCCTAGTAGCATTTGCCAAGTTGCATTAGCCTAGTTGCATTAACCTAGTTGCATTAGCCTGGTAGTATTAGCCTAGTAGTATTATCCTAGTAGCATTTGCCTAGTAGCATTATCCCACTAGTATTAGCCTAGTAGCATTAGCCTAGTAGTATCAGACTGATAGTATTAGCCTAGTAGCATTAGCTTAGTAGTATTAGCATAGTAGTATTAGCCTAGCAGTATTAGCTTAGAAATATTAGCCTAGTAGCATTAACCTAGTAGTATCAGCCTAGTAGTATTAGCCTAGTAGCATTAGCCTAGAAGTATTGGCATAATAGCATTAGCCTGGTTGTATTAGTCTAGTAGTATTATCCTAGTAGTGTTAGCTTAGTAGCATTAACTTAGTAGTTTCAGCATAGTAGTATTAGGCTAGTAGCATTAGCTTGCTAGTAGTATTATACTAGTAGTATTAGCCTAGTAGCATTAGCATAGTAGTATTAGGCTAGTAGTATTAGCTTAATAGTAGTAGCCTGGAAGTATTAGCCTGGAAGTATTTGGCTAGTAATATTAGCCTAGTAGTATTAGCCTAGTAGTATTAGCCTAGTAGAAGTAGCCTATTAGAATTAGCTTAGTGGCATTAGCCTATTATTATTAGCCTAGTAGCATTAGCCTAGTAGTATAAGGCTAGTAGTATAAGCCTAGTAGTATTAATCTAGTAGTATTAACCAAGTAGTATTTACCTGGTAGTATTAGGCTGGCAGCTTGAGAGCAGCCTGCCCTGGATAGGTAATTGCAACAATGTCTCCATGCTGCCATTGGCCCCTGTGTGCAACCCTGGGCGTACTGGTTCTTATGGCTTCTGTACACCCCCAGAGCCCCACTCTCCTACCTTTTCTGAAGTGCATCATGTGGCAGTGGCACAGATATGAAACCTAATGCTTTGCGCATTGTGCAGCTGCATTGGAAATATAATTTTTGCTCACGCAGCACCATCCTCCACCTCCAGATTTCCACAAGCTGACAGTGCATGCGTGGCGCCTCACATTGGATATTGGACTTACAAAGCAGGACAGCATGTACAGTCAGTAACACAATAATAATACTGAATAATTTGTATAATGGGTTTTGTTTCCATGATTCCGTGTTATTATAGTGTGAGTGTACAAGATCTCCTGCTTTGTAAGTGCGATGTCCGAGGTGAGGCGGAACGCATGCACTGTCAGCTTGTAAACTGTCAAAATATTCTACCAAGCGATGTGCGCATGAGCAAACATACTTTGAAGTCTTCAGGTCATTGCTGCTTGCTGTGCCAGGGGAGCTCTTGGGCTCAGGGGGCTCTTCGATGTGAGTGAAACAGTGATTGGTGCCGTTTGTTAACCAGCTAAGCCCTGAACAGCTGTCAGAAGTCACAACACACTCTTCAAAAGTGCTGTCCCCCATAATTTGCCGCACTAGGCATAGACCTTGTTGGCCTAGGCCTTAATACGCCCCTGACAAAAGTATATACACTGACTTGAGAAGCCTACACATACATAAATGTTTGCATCCCTAAACCTTTCTTTCACAGATGGACAATGATGTGCCCTAGCATGCCTCAAAGTCTGTGTGAAACCAATGTATTTCGGGCCCAATAGAGGGCCGTTTTTGGGCCAAAATGCGTCGATTTCACACTGACTTTGAGTCTCGAGTTCTTCCCAGATTCATTGATGCACTCCTATTTTGATGAGCTTATCTTCATTTGGGTTTACACACTTAGAAAATTTTGCACATGCATTTTTATTTCTTTTTTAGGTAATCTGAAGCGGATATTATCTCTGATTTCCTCTTTATTTTATGGATATTTTTCAGATTTCTTTTTTTACACGTGTACACGATTTTTCTTTTTTTTCACTTACTCCTACTAAGGATTACAATGCACATTTGAGGATTATATCAAAGACTTGAAAAGACTTACGGCTAGATTTAGAGTTGGGCGGTAGCCGTCAAAACCAGCGTTAGAGGCTCCTAACGCTGGTTTTTACCGCCCTCTGGTATTTAGAGTCAGTCAGGAAAGGGTCTAACGCTCACTTTACAGCTGCAACTTTTCCATACCGCAGATCCCCCTACGCCATTTGCGTATCCTATCTTTTAAATGGGATCTTTCTAACGCTGGTATTTAGAGTCGTGGCTGAAGTGAACGTTAGAAATCTAACGACAAAACTCCAGCCGCAGAAAAAAGTCAGTAGTTAAGAGCTTTCTGGGCTAACACCGGTTCATAAAGCTCTTAACTACTGTGCTCTAAAGTACACAAACACCCATAAACTACCTATGTACCCCTAAACCGAGGTCCCCCCACATCGCCGCCACTCTATTACATTTTTTAACCCTTAATCTGTCGCTCCGTACACCGCCGCCAGATAAGTTATCCCTATGTACCCCTAATCTGCTGCCCCTAATACCGCCGACACCTATATTATATTTATTAACCCCTAATCTGCCCCCTCAACATCGCCGCCACCTACCTACACTTATTATCCCCTAATCTGCCGAGCGGACCGCACCGCTACTATAATAAAGTTATTAACCCCTAATCCGCCTCACTCCCGCCTCAATAACCCTATAATAAATAGTATTAACCCCTAATCTGCCCTCCCTAACATCGCCAACACCTAACTTCAAGCATTAACCCCTAATCTGCCGACCGGTGCTCACCGCTACTATAATAAATTTTTTAACCCCTAAAGCTAATTCTAACCCTAACACCCCCCTAAGTTAAATATAATTTTTATCTAAAGAAATAAATTAACTCTTATTAAATAAATTATTCCTATTTAAAGCTAAATACTTACCTGTAAAATAAATCCTAATATAGCTACAATATAAATTAAAATTATATTGTAGCTATTTTAGGATTAATATTTATTTTACAGGCAACTTTGTAATTATTTTAACCAGGTACAATAGCTAAAATAGTTAAAATAATTACAAAATTACCTGTAAAATAAATCCTAACCTAAGTTACAATTAAACCTAACACTACACTATCAATAAATTAATTAAATAAAATACCTACAATTATCTACAATTAAACCTAACACTACACTATCAATAAATTAATTAAATACAAAGCCTACAAATAACTACAATTAAATAAACTAACTAAAGTACAAAAAATAAAAAAGAACTAAGTTACAAAAAATAAAAAAATATTTACAAACATTAGAAAAATATTACAACAATTTTAAACTAATTACACCTACTCTAAGCCCCCTAATAAAATAACAAAGACCCCCAAAATAAAAAAATGCCCTACCCTATTCTAAATTTAAAAAGTTCAAAGCTCTTTTACCTTACCAGCCCTGAAAAGGGCCATTTGCGGGGCATGCCCCAAATAATTCAGCTCTTTTGCCTGTAAAAAAAAACATACAATACCCCCCCAACATTACAACCCACCACCCACATACCACTAATCTAACCCAAACCCCCCTTAAATAAACCTAACACTAAGCCCATGAAGATCTTCCTACCTTGTCTTCACCATGCCAGGTTCACCGATCGCTCCAGGCTCCGAAATCTTCATCCAAGCCCAAGAGGGGGCTGGCGATCCATAATCCGGCTGAAATCTTCTATCAAGCGGTGGCTGAAGAGGTCCAGAAGAGGCTCCAAAGTCTTCATCCTATCCGGAAAGAAGAGGAGATCCGGACCGGCAATCATCTTGATCCAAGCGGCATCTTCTATCTTCATCCGATGAGGAACGGCTCCATCTTGAAGACCTCCAGCGCGGATCAATCTTCTTCTTCCGACGTCCAACTGAAGAATGAAGGTTCCTTTAAGGGACGTCATCCAAGATGGCGTCCCTCGAATTCCGATTGGCTGATAGGATTCTATCAGCCAATCGGAATTAAGGTAGGAAAATTCTGATTGGCTGATGGAATCAGCCAATCAGAATCAAGTTCAATCCGATTGGCTGATCGGATTGAAGCCAATCAGATTGAGCTCGCAGCCAATCGGATTGAACTTGATCCAGCCAATCAGAATTTTCCTACCTTAATTCCGATTGGCTGATAGAATCCTATCAGCCAATCGGAATTCGACGGACGCCATCTTGGATGACGTCATTTAAAGGAACCGTCATTCGGCGAGTAGGCATCGGTAGAAGAGGTTGGATCCGCGTCGGCTGGAAGATGATGGCTCCGGAAGAAAGAAGATTGAAGATGCCGTTGATAGAAGACTTCAGCCGGATCATGGACCTCTTAAGCTCCCGCTTGGATGAAGACTTCAGCCGGATCATGGACATCTTCAGTCCCCTGCTTGGGTTTGGATCAAGACATCAGAGCCAGGACAGATCGGTGTGATACCCGGCGAGGTGAAGATAAGGTAGGAAGATCTTCAGGGGCTTAGTGTTAGGTTTATTTAAGGGGGGTTTGGGTTAGATTAGGGTTATGTGGGTGGTGGGTTGTAATGTTGGGGGGGGGGGTATTGTATGTGTTTTTTTTACAGGCAAAAGAGCTGAATTCTTTGGGGTATGCCCCGCAAAGGGCCCTTTTCAGGGCTGGTAAGGTAAAAGAGCTTTGAACTTTTTTAATTTTGAATAGGGTAGGACATTTTTTTATTTTGGGGGTCTTTGTTATTTTATTAGGGGGCTTAGAGTAGGTGTAATTAGTTTAAAATTGTTGTAATATTTTTCTAATGTTTGTAAATATTTTTTTATTTTTGTAACTTAGCTTTTTTATTTTTTGTACTTTAGTTAGTTTATTTCATTGTATTTATTTGTAGGTATTTTATTTAATTTATTTATTGATAGTGTAGTGTTAGGTTTAATTGTAGATAATTCTAGGTATTGTATTTAATTTATTTATTGATAGTGTAGTGTTAGGTTTAATTGTAACTTAGGTTAGGATTTATTTTAAAGGTAAATTTGTAATTATTTTAACTAGGTAGCTATTAAATAGTTATTAACTATTTAATAGCTATTGTACCTGGTTAAAATAAATACAAAGTTGCCTGTAAAATAAATATTAATCCTAAAATAGCTACAATATAATTTTAATTTATATTGTAGCTATATTAGGGTTTATTTTACAGGTAAGTATTTAGCTTTAAATAGGAATAATTTATTTAATAAGAGTTAATTTATTTTGTTAGATAAAAATTATATTTAACTTAGGGGGGTGTTAGTGTTAGGTTTAGACTTAGCTTTAGGGGTTAATACATTTATTATAGTAGCGGTGAGCTCCGATCGGCAGATTAGGGGTTAATTATTGTAGGTAGCTGGCGGCGACGTTGTGGGGGGCAGATTAGGGGTTAATAACTATAATATAGGGGTAGGCGGTGTTAGGGGCAGCAGATTAGGGGTACATAACTATAATGTATGTTGCGGCAGTGTACGGAGCGGCAGATTAGGGGTTAATAATAATATGCAGGTGTCAGCGATAGCGGGGGCGGCAGATTAGGGGTTAATAAGTGTAAGGTTCATGTTAGAGTGTTAGAGTGTTAGGTGCAGACGTAGGAAGTGTTTCCCCATAGAAAACAATGGGGCTGCGTTAGGAGCTGAATGCTGCTTTTTTGCAGGTGTTAGGTTTTTTTTCAGCTAAAACTGCCCCATTGTTTTCTATGGGGGAATCGTGCACGAGCACGTTTTTGAAGCTGGCCGTGTCCGTAAGCACCGCTGGTATCAAGAGTTGCAGTGGCGTTAAATTATGCTCTACGCTCCCTTTTTGGAGCCTAATGCACTGAAAACCCAGCCATTCTGTGAACTCTAAATACCAGCGGTATTTAAAAGGTGCGGGGGAAAAAAAGCACGCGTAGCTAACGCACCCCTTTGGCCGCAGAACTCTAAATCTAGCCGTTAGTTTTGGTACCACTCTAAACTCTCACTTATTGATCATCTACCCCTAAGTGGGATATGTTTAATTTGCTGTTGTATTTGCTATTTTGTGCTATTTTATCTTCTTTGGCTTTTATTTGATTATGTATTAAATACTTTTTAACTTCATTTAACCGTGATTCAATTTGATATCAGTTTCCTAATAGCATACTATACATTCAGATCTTGTTAGGTGATCTTGAATAGTGAGCCTGTATGTATCATTGGCGCAGTTAACTGCATTGGATGTCCATTAAAATAAAGGTTGAAATGACTCGATTAATCTGAATAGTTTCAGTATTGATTTGAATTGTGTAGGCAAAGGGCAGGATTCATAGATACATTTTGCTAAGGGGTCATTCATAAGGCAAATCAAGTTCAAAATGAATTCAGCCTCAGTAGTGCACTGCTGCTCCTGGGAATACCTAAGTATGCTATTCAACCAAGGATAGCAATACAACAAAGCACGTTAGATAAGGGGTGCAAATAAAAGGGTCATTTTGACATGAATAAACATGTCTGGTTTATTGGGGTAAAGTTGTCTTCCTGAAAAAAAGAAGAACTGTAATTTTGATGATAATGTAATTTTCAATATTTTCATGCAAAAATAGTTTATGTGTTTACATTTTTTAACCAGTTTTCCTATTCCCCATGAAATAATGAAAAAAGCAACTTGTTAAAACAAATTATAAATAAAAACTCTCTCAGTTAGATTACCTTTCTCAAGCTTATTGACTTGAGTAAAGAGCTTTTTACGCTACACATTCTACTGGTCATAAGATGCCTTAAAACCTTTTTCAGAATTAGTCCAGATAGATATTTTTTAAAACAGAGACGTCATAAATTAAAAAGGTGTTGAACAGGACATGAAATCCCAACCTTATAACCCTTGATACAAGTCAAAGGTATGCTCTAAGCTATTCAAGCTATGGTTTTCAGGTTTATTAGTGTTCCGACATAAAACTAAAAAAGACGCATCATAAATTTAAAGAATGATCAAAAGGACTTCACCTCACACACATACCAAAACAACAAGTTGTGCTTTAAGCTATTGAAGCTTCCCCAGCTGGTAAGGTTTAGTCATATCAGTAACAGTACAGATAAACACAAACTCTTTAGATCTATTTTATGTCTACATCACTTGTGTTCACAAAATCTAAAGCCATTTTTTTAATTCCATTTCTTTGCTAAATGTTTTGTTTTTTAAAATGACTGTTCATGCTGTGCATATAATGTAGTTCTCCTTAATGTCTGTGTCGTGCTAATTTATTAATATGTGCTTAGCCAGTCCGTTATTAAAGACTCAATAAACCCTGTTAGTAAAACTAATATTTCATGGGAAAAAACTTCACAGCTCAAAAATTGCGCATTTAAAAGAAAATGATTTGTTCTCATCATATCAGTGAATAACGAGTGACTTATGGTTAATAATTAATGAAGCACATATTCTTCATTGTGAAGGATATAGGTATCACAAAAAAACTTAATTTAACAGGGCAAATGGATTAAAACAGGAAAAATACTCAGTGATAAAACTGTCCATTCTAACATATGAAAAAAAAACAAAAAAAAACAGGTGGCTTTATTAGCTTTGCAATAGTGAGACAGTTAGACGAGATACCTCATGGGGCACCTTGGAGCGCCCATGACCCTTACGGACATTTACATACTGAAAGAGAAACACTCTTCCAGGAACGAGCACCAGCGCAGTGGCTTGCGCTATGGCCCAGTAACCACCTGGGAGTAGCTTCTTGTAGCCTGGTTGTGCTTTTGATAGAGGAAATGACCTGGTATTTCAGGGCTGGACTGGCCATGTTAGGTGGGACCAGACTGATATAATTCATGAAAGTTCTCGTCGCACAATTGAGCTAAGAAGCTACTCCCAGGTGGTAGTTACCGAGCCATAGAACAAGGTAGTGAATTGTTTGTTCCTGGCAGGCTGCTTCGCTTTCTGTACGAACATTTATATTAACCATAAACATTCGGCATCGCACACAATTATAGATATTAATGGCAGGAACACCTATTAATGAAACTGTAGAATATATTGGTAAAGGGATGAATTCAGTACATGACTTCTTTCCATACAGCCTTATCAGCTTCATCTATGAATCAAGTCTACTGATTGATCATTGAGAGCTATAAAATTTACACTGAAGTCCGGTCATGTGGGGCCCATTATTTGTTTGTGCTGTGTCACTTCATCACAGAATTGTTTAAACTGGCATCACGTGTCATTACATGTGAAGTGTCGTTACATGTGAAGTGTCGTTACATGTGAAGTTTCGTTACATGTGAAGTGTCGCTACATGTGAAGTATCGTTACATGTGAAGTGTCGTTACATGTGAAGTGTCGTTACATGTGAAGTATCGTTACATGTGAAGTGTCGTTACATGTGTAGTGTCGTTACATGTAAAGTAAAGGTGACATGTGAAGTGTCGTTACATGTGAAGTGTCGTTACATGTGAAGTGTCGTTACATGTGAAGTAAAGGTGACATGTGAAGTGTTGTTACATGTGAAGTGTTGTTACATGTGAAGTAAAGGTGACATGTGAAGTGTCGTTACATGTGAAGTGTTGTTACATGTGAAGTGTCGTTACATGTAAAGTCTAGTTACATGTGAAGTAAAGGTGACATGTGAAGTGTCGTTACATGTGAAGTGTCGTTGCATGTGAAGTGTCGTTACATGTGAAGTGTCGTTACATGTGAAGTAAAGGTGACATGTGAAGTGTCGTTACATGTGAAGTGTCGTTACATGTGAAGTAAAGGTGACATGTGAAGTGTCGTTACATGTGAAGTGTCGTTACATGTGAAGTGTCGTTACATGTAAAGTAAAGGTGACATGTGAAGTGTCGTTACACGTAAAGTAAAGGTGACATGTGAAGTGTCGTAACATGTGAAGTGTCGTTACATGTAAAGTAAAGGTGACATGTGAAGTGTCGTTACATGTGAAGTGTCGTTACATGTAAAGTAAAGGTGACATGTGAAGTGTCGTTACATGTGAAGTGTCGTTACATGTGAAGTGTCGTTACATGTAAAGTAAAGGTGACATGTGAAGTGTCGTTACATGTGAAGTGTCGTTACATGTGAAGTGTCGTTACATGTGAAGTGTCGTTACATGTGAAGTGTCGTTACATGTGAAGTAAAGGTGACATGTGAAGTGTCGTTACATGTGAAGTGTCGTTAAATGTAAAGTAAAGGTTTTGAAAGATTAGACAATTCAGACATATTTTATATTGAAGCAAATGTCAACACATAGGGACCGAATTATCCAGCTCTGAATGGAGCTTCATGCCCGTTTCCATGTGAGCCTTCAGGTTCGCCAGAAACAGCAGTCTAAAGACCGATGCTCTATAATGTGTCCACCTGCTCTGAGGTTACGGACATCAATCCGCACAATCTCATATGATTGGGTTGATTGACACCCCACGCTAGAGAATCTGGAGGGGGCGGCATTGCACAAGCAGTTCACAAGAACTGCTTGTGCAATGATAAATGCCGACAGCGTATGCTGTCAGCATTTGTCAATGTGCGGCGGACATGATAGGCTACATCGTATCATGTCCGCTCGCACTTTTATAAATCGGCCCCATAGTGAGGATGTTAAGTTTTGTTGTACTTTTTATTATAATTTAATGAGTAATGTAATCTTACAGACAGTTTTAAGACTTCCATTAGGGAAAATAATGTATTGATTTTTAATTGTATTTCGCTAGTTATTCATATTAAGAGGAAAAAGTGATCTCTATCTGCTTCAAAACCAAAACCAGAACAAAATTTGGTTCAGATGAATCAATCGTATAAATTTTTGCTCATGTGTCAGTTTGTTTGTTGATGAGAATCTATTTACTCACTATTTCCTATAGGGAACATCTTCAGGAGAGCAGAGAAGTATCTGGAAAGCAGCTTAAACTTAAATAAAGATCACACCCGGCCAGATTACGAGTTTTGCGTTAGGAGCTATGCGGTGCTAACGAGCAGTTTTTTCTCACCGCTCACTTACCTACAGCGCTGGTATTATGGGTTTTTACAAACCCGGCGTTAAAAGGCAAGAAGTAAACATAGAGCAAAATTGTGCTCCATACAGCACTTCAATACCAGCGCTGCTTAAAGCAGCAGTGAGCTGGTTGTACGTGCTCGTGCACGATTTCCCCATAGACATCAATGGGGATAGCCGGCTGAAAAAAAGTCTAACACCTGTCAAAAAGCAGCGTAAATCTCAGTAATGCAGCCCCATTGATTCCTATGGGGAAACTAAAGTTATGTTTACACCTAGCACCCTAACATGAACCCCGAGTCTAAACACCCCTAATCTTACACTTATTAACCCCTAATCTGCTGCCCCCGACATTGCTGACACCTACATTATTCTTATTAACCCCTAATCTGCCGCTCCGGACACTGCCGCCACCTACATTATACTTATTAACCCCTAATCTGCTGCCCCCAATATCGCCACCACCTACATTATATTTATTAACCCCAAATCTGCCGCAGCCTACCTACACTTATTAACCCCCAATCTGCCGCCCCCAACGTCGCTGCTACAATATTAAATTTATTTAATAACCCTAACCCTAACACGCCCTAACTTAAATATAATTTAAATAAATATAAATAAAATTACTATCATTAACTACATTATTCCTATTTAAAACTAAATACTTACCTATAAAATAAACCCTAAGCTAGCTACAATATAACTAATAGTTACATTGTAGCTAGCTTAGGGTTTATTTTTATTTTACAGGCAAGTTTGTATTTATTTTAACTAGGTAGAATAGTTATTAAATAGTTATTAACATTAAAGTTACACTAACACCTAACACTACACTACAATTAAATAAATTAACTAAATTAAAAACAATTAACTAAATTAAATTAAATTAGCTAAATCACAAAAAAAAACCCACTAAATTACAGAAAATAAAAAACAAATTACAGATCTTTAAACTAATTACACCTAATCTAATAGCCCTATCAAAATAAAAAAGCCCCCCCAAAATAAAAAAAACTCCTAGCCTAAACTAAACTATCAATAGCCCTTAAAAGGGTCTTTTGTGGGGCATTGCCCCAAAGTAATCAGCTCTTTTACCTGTATAAAAAAATACAAACAACCCCCCAACAGTAAAATCCCCCACCCACACAACCAATCCCCCAAATAAAACACTAACTAAAAAACCTTACCTCCCATTGCCCTGAAAATGGCATTTGGATGGGCATTGCCCTTAAAAGGGCATTTAGTTCTATTGCAGCCCAAAAACCTAAAAAATAAACCCACCCAATACACCCTTAAAAAAACCTAACACTAACCCCCTGAAGATCGACTTACTGTTCTGAAGACCGGACATCCATCCTCAAGGAAGCGGCAGAAGTCTTCATCCAACCGGGCCGAAGTCCTTATGAAGCCGGGAGAAGTCTTCATCCAAGGCGGGCAAAGTGGTCCTCCAGACAGGCAGAAGTCTTCATCCAGACGGCATCTTCTATCTTCATCCATCCGGCGCGGATCGGGTCCATCTTCAAGACAGCCGATGCGGAGCATCCTCTTCATCCGGAGTCTTCTTACTAAATGAAGGTTGCTTTAAATGATGTCATCCAAGATGGCGTCCCTTAGATTCCGATTGGCTGATAGAATTCTATCAGCCAATCGGAATTAAGGTAGAAAAAATCCTATTGGCTGATGCAATCAGCCAATAGGATTGAAGTTCAATCCTATTGACTGATCCAATCAGCCAATAGGATTGAGCTTGCATTCTATTGGCTGTTCCAATCAGAACGTATAACTGCATCCAGGGGCCCTTTGGATCTTTACTTCACAGAGGCCACGAGGCTGGTGGGCTGGATCCAGATCCCTCCAGTTCCCAGATTTCCTACCTCAAGTGGCACTTATCCAATGCTGACCCATCCTCCTGGTGCTCTTTCCAGCTTCGGCTATGACCCGGTAATGTACAAGGATCCCAGAAGCCCAGTGTGGCATGCGCCACCACGCCAATCATGGCAAATGCAGGACTTCTTCTGTGAGCTACGATCTGCTTAAGTAGCTCAAGTGCCAAAACCAGTTCACAGAATATCTATGAGCCAAGGGGCTTTGCAGCATGGAGATATCTGGATTACCTATGGCCCAGGACAAGAGAGTGCCATGTTGAGTGTCTCTCTCTGGCACCACCCCAAAGGGAAGTCCAAGAAAGCATAAGTTTATTGTGTGTAAAGTCAGCAAGTTCCCTCTGTAGCTCAAAATGAAGCACATTTCTTCTCACAAATCTGTGATAGACCACCATTGTCTGGTTTTAACTTCAGCATTAGGACTTGTTTTTGATGGTCTTTATCCCAGCTATTGAAAATTCCTCATTATTGCTTAAATCCCTCTTAGAAAAGGCTGGCCAGGGTGGAACAGGTACAAACATAACAGCCATAGCTGAGGTCATGAAGGAATGAGGCTCAGGTTAAAGGACCAGTGGTCAAGCACAGAAGAAGACGAGACAGGTAATGATTACAGCAATAGAAGTATATAAGCATAGACAATCATAAGTTGCCAGATCTTAATTAGTCAAGCTTTCAGAATTGTATAAAAGCTGCACTGAAAATTTCTTGGTAAAGCCTTTGTCAGAATGTGTGTGTGGGAAGACATATTTGTGCCAAAATTAGAGATGGGTGAATGTTTTGCAGCATTCGAAAAATGAAATGATATTTAACAAATTAATTAGTTCGAATTTTTTTGTACAACATTCTAATCCTATAATATAAAAGACCAAGTGTGTTTGTCCAAAGCTGTCATGCACAGTAGAGACAGCACAAGGACAAACACACTTGGCCTTAGAGTCTACCCGATTTGCTGTCTGCAGTGTGACAATGGTGGGCGGGAGTGGGCATGAGCGGGCAAGGCCGGGTGTGGTGTGAGGGTGGGCACGGTGGCGCATGTGTGAGAGAGACAGATCAAAAGAGAGGGGGGAGAGAGAGAGAGAGAAAGAGAGGGGGAGATAGAGCAAAAGAGAGGCGAAAGAGGAAAAGAGAGGGGAGAGAAAGCAAAAGAGAGGGGAGAAAGAGCAAAATAGAGGGGAAAGAGCAAAAGAGAGGGGAAAGAGCAAAAGAGAGGGAAGAGAGAGCAAAAAAGAGGGGGGAGAGAGAGCAAAAGAGAGGGGGAGAGAAAGAGAGAGAGAGCAAAAAAGAGGGGAGAGAGAGAGCAAAAGAGAGGGGGAGAAAGAAAAAGAGAGAAAGGGGGAGAGAGAGCAAAAGAGGGGGGAGAGAGCTCAAAAGAGAGGGGTTGGAGAGAGCAAAAGAGAGGATGAAGGAGCACAAAATAAAGGGGGCAAAAAGAGCAAAAGAGAGGGGGAGAGAGAAAGAGGGAGGAGAGAGAGAGGGGGGAGAGAGAGGGGGATGGAGAGCGCAAAAGAGAGGGGGAGAGAGAGCAAAAGAGAGGGGGAAGAGAGAGAAAAGAAAGGGGGCAGAGAACAAAAGAGAGGGGGGGAGAGAGGTGGAGAGAGAGGGGGAAGAGAGGTGGAGAGAGAGAGAGGGGGGGAGAAAGAGAGGGGGAGAGAGCGTGGGGGAGAGAGAGAGGGGGGAGAGAAAGAAAGGGGGTGAGAGAGGAGAGAGAGAGCAAAAGAGAGGGGGAGAGAGAGGGTGAGAGAGAGCAAAAGAGAGGGGGACAGAGTAAAAAGAAAGGGGGCAGAGTGCAAAAGAGTAGGGGAGAGAGAGAGAGGGGGGAGACGGGGGGAGAGAGAAAGGGGGGGAGATAGAGAGGGGGAGATAGAGAGGGGGAGAGAGAGGGGGAGAGAGAGGGAGAGAGAAAGAGGGGGTGAGAGAGAGGGAGAGGGGGAGAGAGAGGGGGGGGAGAAAGAGAGGGGTAGAGAGAGTGGGGGGAGAGAGAGGGAGGAGAAAGAGGGGGGAGAGAGAGAGCAAAAGAGAGGGGGGAGAGAGTGGGGGTAGAGAGAGAGCAAAAGAGAGGAGGGAGAGAGAAAGCAAAAGAGAGGGGGAGAGAGCAAAAGAGAGGAGAGCGAGAGGCAAAAGAGAGGTGGGAGAGAAAGAGCGCAAAAGAGAGGGGGGAGGGAGCGCAAAAGAGAGGGGGAGAGAGCGCAAAATAGAGGAGGGAGAGAGAGCACAAAAGAGAGGGGGGAGAAAGAGTGCAGAAGAGAGGAGGAAAAGAGAGAGCACAAAAGAGAGGGGGGAAGAGAGAGAGCGCAAAAGATAGGGGGGGAGAGAGAGCAAAAGATAGGGGAGAGAGAAAGCTCAAAAGAGAGGGGAGAGAGAGATCAAAAGAGAGGGGGGAGAAAGGGAACAACAGAGAGGGGAAAGAGCAAAGGAGAGGAGAGGCAGAGCAAAAGAAAGGGGGGAGAGAGAGAGCAAAAGAGAGGTGGGAGAAAGAGAGCAAAAGAAAGGTGGGAAGAGAGAGAAAGCAAAAGAGAGGGGGGAGGGGAGAGCAAGGAGTGGGACCGCTGTACTGCAAAAAATGGCCTGTGTGAACGGGCTTTAGGACTAGTGTAATAATATTTCTAATGTTATCTTTAAATGTAATATTTGAAACAAGTCCTAAAGCCCGTGTACATGGGCCATTTTTTGCAGTACAGCGGGCCCACCCCTTGCTATCTCCCCCCCTCTATTTTGCTCTCTTTCTTCCCCCTCTCTTTTGCTCTCTCTCTCCCCACTCTCTTTTGGGCTCTCTCCCCTCTCTTTTGCCCTCTCTCCACCCTCTATTTTGCTCTCTCCCCCTCTCTTTTGATCTCTCTCTCCCCTCTTTTTTGATCTCTCTCTTCCTCCTCTCTTTTGCTCTCTCTCTCTTTTGCGCTCTCTCCCCTCTCTTTTGTGCTCTCTCTGTCCTCCCTCTCTTTTGCTCTCTCTCTCTCTCCCCCTCTCTTGCTCAATCTCTCTCCCCCCTCTATTTTGCGCTCTCTCCCACCTCTCTTTTGCTCTCTCTCTCTCCCCCTCTCTTTTGCTCTCTCTCTTTGCCCCTTCTGTCTTGCGCCCCCCTCTCTTTTGCTCTCTCCCATTTTCTTTGCTCTCTCTCCCCCCTTCTCTTTTGCTCTCCCTCCTCCCTCTCTTTTGCTCTCTCTCCCCCTCTCTTTTGCTCTTTCTCCACCTCTCTATTTCTCTCTTCCCTCTCTCTTTTGCACTCTCTCCCCCTCTCTTTTGCTCTTTCTCCCCCTCTCTTTTTCTCTCTCTCCCCCTCTCTTTTGCTCTTTCTCCCCCTCTCTTTTTCTCTCTATCCCTCTCTCTTTTGCTCTTTCTCCCCCTCTCTTTTGCTCTCTCTCCCCCTCTCTTTTGCTCTTTCTCCCCCTCTCTTTTGCTCTCTCTCCCCCTCTCTTTTGCTCTTTCTCCCCCTCTCTTTTGCTCAGTCTCCCCCTCTCTTTTGCTCTCTCTCCCCCTTTCTTTTGCACTCTCTCTCATATATTTTACTGTCTCTCACCTTCTCTTTTGCCCGCTCTCTCTCTCACCCTCTCTTTTTCTTGCTCTCTCTCCCCCCCTCTCTTTTGGTCTCTCTCCCCCCTCTCTTTTGGTCTCTCTCCCTCCTCTCTTTTGCTATCTCTCCCCCTCTCTTTTGCACTTTCTCCCCTCTCTTTTGCTCTCTCTCTCCACCTCTCTTTATCACTCTCTCCCCCTCTCTTTTGCTCTCTCTGCCTCCCCCCTTCTTTTGCTCTCTCTCTCCCCTCTTTTGCACTCTCTCTCCCACTCTTTTGCTCTCTCTTTCCCCCTCTTTTGCTCTCTCCCTCCCCTGTATTTTGCTCTCTCTGATCCCTCTATTTTGCTCTCTCCCTTCCCTGTATTTTGCTCTCTCTCATCCCTCTATTTTGCTCTCTCTCACCCTTCTCTTTCACTCTCTCTCACCCCTCTCTTTTGCTCTCTCACCCCTCTCTTTTGATCTATATCTCCCCTCTTGTGCTGCTCTCTCTCTCATGCAGACACTCAGAGTGACAGCTCCCGCCCGGTCCCGTCACACCCAGCTCTGCCCCCTTCATGACGCGACTCCGCCCCTTCATGGATTAGGTGTCAGTAGCCAGCCCAGGTCAGTTTGTTGAAGGCCAGGTGTGTTTGTCCTCGTGCAGTCTCTACTGCACATGACAGCTTCGGACAAACACACTTGTTCTTTTATATTATAGGATAGAAAAAATTGAATTGATATATTTGTATGTATTATGTATCAATTTTCTAAATAACCTACCACATGAACTATTGAACATCTTAATAGTATTTTTTAATTCAAATATTAAATTAAAAATTTCGAATGTGGATTTCCGATCTAATTATGAACATTCAAAAACAAAAGTAACATAATAATGAATTTTCATTCTTATCAACATTCCATTGCTCAAAACGAATGTCCACAGGACTATTTGTTCTACCAAACAAATGACACTTTCAGTACATTCGCACATAACTAGTTAAAATACACATAGTGCAAAGATTCATACAAACAACAAAGTGACTATGCACAATTACCAACGAGCACATGATCTGTGTGGTAGCTAAGACACCTATCTCTCTTGGTGAGATCCTTAACACCTTAACGACCAAGGACGCACAGGGTACCTCCTACAAAAACTGTCACTTAATGACCAAGGACGTACTCTATACGTCCTCAGGGGTCTCAAGCAGTGGAAGCGATCGTAATAACTTCCAGCCGCTTTTAGGGCAATGCAGCGATTCCTCGATATTGAGGCATCGTGCAATACCCTTTTTTTAACAACCGATGCAGAGAGAGGCCCATCGCTGGAGTATATGCAGTGCTGTGGGAAGAGGGGTGATTCATGGGGGTGCCGGGAGCACGCACAGGGGCGGGAGCGGGTTGGACTGCTACACTATGGTACTGTAAAGTGAAAGGGAAGGAAGGAGGGGGGGTAAATGTTGTCAAAGGGATCTGGGAGCGGGTGGGGGGTAGGTTATTGAGGGGGGCAGCTACACTACAGACAAATTATTTTTTTTTATTTTTTTTTAAAAGCCAATTTTATAGCAAACTGGGTACTGGCAGACAGCTGCCAGTAACCAAGATGGTGGCAGTTTGGGGGGATAAGGGAGGTTGGAGGTTAAGGGATCCTACGCTGCAGAATAAATAAAAAAAAAAAAGCCTTTTATTTTAGTACGGGCAGACTTTCTGCCAGTACTTAAGATGGCGGGGACAATTGTGGGGTGGGGGAGGGAAGAGAACTGTTCAGGGAGGGATCAGGGAGAGGGATGTGTCAGGTGGGAGGCTGATCTCTACACTAAAGCTAAAATTAACCCTACAAGCTACCTAATTAACCCCTTCTCTGCTGGGCATAATATAAGTGTGGTGCACAGCGACATTTAGTGGCCTTCTAATTACCAAAAAGCAATGGCAAAGCCATATTTGTCTGCTATTTCTAAACAAAGGCGATCCCAGAGAAGCATTTACAACCATTTGTGCCATAATTGCACAAGCTACTTGTAAATAATTTTAGTGAGAAACCAAAAGTTTGTGAAAAAGTGAACAATTTTTTTTATTTGATCGCATTTGGCGGTGAAATAGTGGCATAAAATATACCAAAATGGGCCTAGATCAAGACTTTGGGATGTCTACTAAAAAAATATATACGTGTAAAGGGTTATTCAGGGATTCCAGACAGATATCAGTGTTACAATCTCACTAGCGCTAATTTTGAAAAAAAAAATGGTTTGGAAATAGCAAAGTGCTACTTGTACTTATTTCCCTATAACAAAAACAAAGAATGTGTAAACGTATATTACCTGTCAAACCGAATGAGATATATACGCATTATTATGCGAATGTAATTTAATATACGTAGGCATGACAACAAGGGAACTACGCCCAAGACTTGGAGAACACTTAAAGGGACATGAAACCCAAAATTTTTCTTTCATTATTCTGATAGAAAATACAATTTTAAAAAAGGTTCTAATTTACTTCTATTATCAAGTTTGCTTTGTTATCTTGTTATTCTTTGTTGAAGAGATACATAGGCACTACATGACAGGAAATAGTGCTGCCATCTAGTGCTCCTGTTAATGTATAACATTGTTGCAAAACTGCTACCATAAAGTGCTGCAGACACGTGCACACTCATGAACTTAACTTCCTGCTTTTCAACAAAGAAAAACAAGAAAATTAGGAAACTGTAATAATAGAAGTAATTTGGAAAGATGTTTAAAATGGTTTGTTCTATCTCATGAATGAACATTTTTGGGCTTTATGTCCCTTTAAGAAACATCAAAAGTGAGGCAATCACACTTTCTCCAAACTCATCAAAGTAAAAGCAATAAATTCAAATGCTTTGGTCTCCAACAAATACATCTTGGGATAAGAGGAGGCAGCTTGGAAAATGAATTATTAAAAGCAGAAACTAAATGGATCTATTTAACACTGTGCACCCACACGGGTTAAATGAAAGCAATAATTATTTTTCAGATTTCTAAATGGGCATCAGCTATTTTCTCCAAAAGACAAAAGGAATAAATACAACATCAAACCTAATAAAAAACTTAACTGATAGAATTCTGAGGCATAAATATTAAATGCACAAGAATCCTTGTAGATATAATTCTGCAATACACCCCTCAATATATTAGATTGTCTGAGTATCTCAGGGTATTATACTAATATAAGTCAGCATCACATAAAGCAGTGTAGAAGCTTAAATAACCTCCAACACAATAAGGGTTCATTTCCATTGAGCCGTAATTCCGTTTGTGTGCACTCGCAAGCCTATAAATAAGCTGTCGGAAGCAATATCGTTCACCGACTGCTTCCAACGGCCCGTTATACCTCAATTTCGGCAACCGGACTCTGGCTGCCGAAAACATTATCGTATCTCATACAAAGTATAAGAAGCCGCTTATCTTTAAATTATACCCAGTTTCCAATGCCCGCGCAAACTGTTACTACACGGCTGCCGATACAGTAACAAAAATTACACCCAGCTCAACTAGGTGTAAAACAGGAAAAAGGTGCTCTTTGAGACATTTTTCCCATTGAAATCTAACCCGACATGTCAAAACCCTTCTATCCGCCACCCCCCCACATCGCAACTTATAACAAATGTATTAACCTCTAAATCACCATTCCCCACAACGCATGCTGTCTATTAAATCTATTAACCCCAATCCGCAATGTCCCCACAACGCAATCTAGTTATTTAAACTATTAAACCCTAATCCGCCAATAACCCACATCGCAAATTAACCTAATAAATCTATTAACCCCTAAAACACCAATAACCCACATTGCAATTAACTAATCACCAAGCCCCCCTAACTAATCACTAAACCCCCAAACCTAGCACCCCCTAAATTAACCCCATTACATAAATTAAAATAATCCTAAATTACAATTAAAATAAAAAGCCTAACATTACTTTAAAAATAAAAAATAAACTAAGTTTAAGCTAAAATTACATAAAATAAAAAAGTCTAACTTTACATAAAATAATAAACAAGATTATCAAAAATAAAAAATTGAAACCTAATCCCTATAAAAATAAAAAAGCCCCCCCCCCAAATAAAAACACCCCCTAATCTAATACTAAACTGCCAGTAACCCATAAAAGGGCCTTTTGTATGGCATTGTCCTAAGTTAAACAGCTCTTTTCCTTAAAAAAAAATACTAAGTCTCCCCTCTAACAGTAGCCAATAGGATTTCAGTAGCTCTCATCCTTCATCCTGAAGAAACAAATCAGCCAATAGGAATGCAAGGGACGCCATATTTAATTGCATACTTTAAATTCACTATTCACTGTACGGCGGCAATTTAGGGGGTGTTAGGTTAGAGGATTAAAACCCTTCTACCCGCCACCCCCCCACATTGCAACTTATAATAAATGTATTAACCTCTAAATTGCCATTCCCCACAACGCAAACTATCTATAAAATCTATTAACCCCTAATCCGCAATGTCCCCACAACTCAATCTAGCTATTTAAACTATTAACCCCTAATCCGCCAATAACCCACATCGCAATTAACCTAATAAATCTATTAACCCCTAAAACGCCAATAACCCACATTGCAATTAACTAATAACTAAGCCCCCTAACTAATCACTAAGCCCCCTAACCTAACACCCCCTAAATTAACCCCATTACATACATTAAAATAATCCAAAATTACAATTAAAATAAAAAACCTAACATTAATTTAAAAATGAAAACAAAAATGGTATTTAGAGGGCCGCTAAATGCAGCTGTGCACCACACTTGTATTATGCCCAGCAGTGAAGGGGTTAATTAGGTAGCTTGTAGGGTTAATGTTAGCTTTAGTGCAGTGTAGTAGACAACCCAAAGTATTGATCTAGGCCCATTTTGGTATATTTCATGCCACCATTTCACTGCCAAATGCGATCAAATAAAAAAAAAAAAACGTTCCCTTTTTTACATACTTTAGGTTTCTCACTGAAATTATTTACAAACAGCTTATGCAATTATGGCACAACTGGTTGTAAATGCTTCTCTGGGATCCCCTTTGTTTAGAAATAGCAGACATATATGGCTTTGGCGTTGCTTTTTCATAATTAGAAGGCCGCTAAATGCCGCTGCGCACCACACTTGTATGATGATATTTTTATTTATTGAAAAGTACAGAATCAAATCATTTCAAATGGCAGTTCCGGATATGTTATTATAAAAGTTTCTAATGCAGGTTTATTTTAGGAGGAGAATTTCTATATTTTTGTTTTACATTATTGTGTTCATCTGTTGTTATTCTCAACATATAATATAAGAGATCTACATTGGATAAGTCATTTAGTAAAATTTTATCTGGCCTCATTTCATAGGAAATATTTTATTTCCGAGTGCAATCAATATAATTTCCAGAATTATTGATCCAATAAAATTGTAAACCTTTTGGATACTTTAATCACTGTGTAGGTTATTCGTTGCATTTTGGATAGATATATTATTATATATTATCAGCTATTTATAAATTTTCCTTAAAATTCATATTTTTAATGTGTTCTGGGGGTAGTGAAAAAATATTCTTCGTCATAATAATTTTTTTATTAACAAGACGGGGACAAAACGTGGCAAAAACCTTGTGATTGGTGTTTGAGTGATTTGTGGAATTATCTTCTCATCACATTTGAGTTATTGATTAAAAATAATATATGCATTGTGATACTAGCATTTAGCGGCCTTCTAATTACCAAAAAGTAACGCCAAAGCCATATATGTCTGCTATTTCTGAACAAAGGGGATCCCAGAGAAGCATTTACAACCATTTGTGCCATGATTGCACAAGCTGTTTGTAAATAATTTCAGTGAGAAACCTAAAGTTTGTGAAAAAGTTTGTGAAAAAGTTTGTGAAAAAGTTTGTGAAAAAGTTTGTGAAAAAGTTAACAATGCTTTTTATTTGATAGCATTTGGCGGTGAAATGGTGGCATGAAATATACCCAAATGGGCCTAGATTAATACTTTGGTTTGTCTACTAAAAATATATATATACATGTGAAGGGTTATTTAGGGATCCCTGAACCCAAATTTTTTCTTTCATAATTCAGATAAAGCAGCAATTTTAAGCAACTTTCTAATTTACTCCTATTATCAATTTTTCTTCGTTCTCTTGCTATCTTTATTTGAAAAAGAAGGTATTTAATCTATTTTTTGGTTCAGGACGATGGACAGCACTTGCTGATCGGTCGGTTACATTAATCCACCAATCAGCAAGAACAACCCAGGTTGTTCACCAAAAATGGGCCGACATCTAAACTTACATTCTTGTTTTTCAAATAAACATACCAAGAGAATGAAGAAAATTTGATAATAGGAGTAAATTAGACAGTTTGAAAAATGGTCTGGTCACTAAGGGGTTAAAGGGATATAAGAACCCAATTTCCTTTATTTCATGATTCAGATAGAGAATTTGATTTTAAGCAACTTTCTAATTTACTCCTATAATCAATTTTTCTTTATTTTTCTAATCAGCAAGGGCTACCCAGGTGCTGAACCACAAATGAGCTGACTCCTAAGCTTACATTCCTGCTTTTTCAAATAAAGATACCAAGAGAAAGAAGAAAAATGGTCCATTACAAAGTAGTTCTCTGTTACACCTGCTTCACTTGTACCTGCTAAACAATAAAAACATGGTCCTGGTGAGTGGCCAGATACCGACACAAAGAAGTCTGGGGGCCGCATGGAGGTGTGATGCTGGCGCTAGTAATTCATTTGTGGTTTCATCGTCTGCTGTGAGCTGGAAGCATTTGTCACTGCCTCAGGATATCAGTGAAAACAACACACAGCTCTCAATTAATGCTTCATTTTAATTATAATTACAATGTGTAAAATGTCTGTTAGTATTGTATGTGCTAAGGTACAGACAAAAAAGCTTCTTATATAAGCGCAGTCATTATTACCAGGCTACAAGAAGGGGCCCAGCAAGGGCGGAGTCTATAAAATGTGTTACGTGTGCTCATTGCTGGATTACAAATCAGTTAGGTCCTCTCATTTCAAACCATCAGAATTATTGTGCAATGTTCCTCTTGCTTTTGAAATTGGTGTTTAATCCATTAAGAAATAACACAATAACCCACTTGTCACACACATTTGTGGTGCACTTACACCCCTGGCCTTGCATGCTGACAATTACACAGTAATATGCATCAGAGTACAACAATTTCCCCATAGGAATAAATGGGGCAGAGCCGGGCTGAAAAAAACCCTAACACCTGCAAAAATGCAGCGTTTAGCTCCTAACGCAGCCCCATTGATTCCTATGGGGAAATACTTTTTATGTCTACACCTAACACCCTAACATGAACCCAGAGTATAAACACCCCTAATCTTACACTTATTAACCCCTAATCTGCCGCCCCCAACATCGCCGACACCTGCATTATATTTTTAACCCCTAATCTGCCGCTTCGGACACCGCCACCACCTACATTATACTTATGAACCCCTAATCTGCTGCCCCCAACATCAACGACACCTACATTATATTTATTAACCCCTAATCTGCCGCCGCCAACGTCGCAACTATATTACATTTATTAACCCCTAAACCTAAGTCTAACCCTAACACCCCCTAACTTAAATATAATTTAAATAAATATAAATAAAAATAACTATCATTAAAGGGTCAGTAAACCTTAAAAAAAATGTTATATAATTCTGCACATAGTGCAGAATTATATAACATTACATTAGCCAAACGTTTTAAATCATAATATTGCCTTTTTATTTTTAAAAAATATCGCCGTTTTACAGACCCGCTCTCTGGGCTCTGCTGAGCGGGTCTGTTGTTTTTACTGAGCGCATCGGGCCAGCTGTATAGTCACAGCCCGGCCCGACCGTGCCATTAGACACAATGCAGCTCGCTCCCGCTGTCAGACAGAGCAGGAGCGAGCTGCATTGTGTCTAATTGTGCAGAATTATATAACATTTTTTTTAAGGTTTACTGTCCCTTTAACTAAATTATCCCTATTTAAAAGTAAATATCTATAAAATAAACCCTAAGCTAGCTACAATATAACTAATAGTTACATTGTAGCTAGCTTAGGGTTTATTTTTATTTTACAGGCAAGTTTGTACTTATTTTAACTAGGTACAATAGTTATTAAATAGTTATTAACTATTTAATAACTACCTAGCTAAAATAAAGACAAAAGTACCTGTAAAATAAAACCTAACCTAAGTTACAATAACACCTAACACTACCACTATAATTAAATTAATTCCCTAAATTAAATAAAATTATCTAAAGTACAAAAAAAAAAAAAAACACTAAATTACAGAAAATAATATACAAATTACAAGATTTTAAAACTAATTACACCTAATCTAATCCCCCTGACAAAATAAAAAAGCCCCCCAAAATAAAAAAATTCTACCCTACACTAAATTACAAATAGCCCTTAAAAGGGCCTTTTGCGGGGCATTGCCCCAAAGTAATCAGCTCTTTTACCTGTAAAAAAAATTACAAATCCCCCCCAACATTAAAACCCACCACCCACACAACCAACCCTACTCTAAAACCCACCCAATCCCCCCTTAAAAAACCTAACACTAACCCCCTAAATATCACCCTACCGGGAGACGTCTTCACCCAACCGGGCAGAAGTGGTCCTCCAGATGGGCAGAAGTCTTCATCCAGACAGCATCTTCTATCTTCATCCATCAGGCGCGGAGCGGGTCCATCTTCAAGACATACGACGCGGAGCATCCTCTTCTTCCGACGTCTACGACTGAATGAAGGTTCCTTTAAATGACGTCATCCAAGATGGCGTCCCTTCAATTCTGTTTTTCTGATGCAATCAGCCAATAGGATTGAGCTGGCATTCTATTGACTGTTCCAATCAGCCAATAGAATGCAAGCTCAATCCTATTGGCTGATTGCATCAGTCAATAGGAATTTTTCTACCTTAATTCTGATTGGCTGATAGAATTCTATCAGCCAATCGGAATTAAATGGACCCATCTTGGATTGTCAGGGTTTTTTCCCTGTTTTGTTTGCCATGTGCTGCTAGCAGCCATTTTACTCACCTCTCTTCCTAACTATGGTGCATTGTGGGGGATGCTGCTCATTTCCTGCACTTCCTTTTATGGCCAGACTGGTGTGCATCATCCGTGTGAGACAGGATGCAGTCTCAGAATTGGGATGTCATCACTTATTATTTATGTTAAAATATTTTATTGCATTTCAAAAGGCATATAAACATAACATTTTCAGCAAACCCAGAGTCTTTTGTACATGACTCATATTGTTTCATTTAGTAGCTTTCCAATACATTAAAAGAACACAAGCATAATAAAATAGGGGTATTCAAATCATTTTTCTTAACACTTTTGCAATCATGGTGGACAAGTGTTGTAATGTAAATCTTCTCTTTTGACACTAAAGTCTATATGTCCTTGCCTCCTCCCTATATTTATTGTTCTTCCTGGCACTCTACTCAAGAATAATGAATGATTAAGTCGGGATTGAATGACCTGCTGAATGTTCTATCTGGTGCCTTAAGATTATTTTTCCCTTTTGTGTAACAACATTAAACCTAAAAAAAAATATTTAATAAACATTTTAAATCAAACTAAACTGTGTGGTCTTTTCTTCCTTTTCAATAGTATCTGATGAACAACAACTGTTGGGTCTCTTGGTTAATAGCTCTGGGATTCTAAGTTTTCATTCACCACCTTAGCTCTTTTATATTATATTAGAAGTTCCTAGATACCTCTCTCCATGCCCTTGTATAACTATTCCCTTCCTGAGCTTCTGTTCATCATCCAATAGAACCAAAACTTCTGAAACTGGTCAAGATTACTGTGACAGACCCTTCTGTCAGGACTGAAGGAGTTAATTGTGTTTAGCTAAGAAACTAATTTCTAAAGACAGAGTTGCTGGCTCCAGCTATAATCTAATTAGTGCTAAGCATTCTATTGTTTGATCACCTCCACAGAGAAAACGCCTAAGTGATAAGAAGGGCCAAGAGTGTCTTGTGGTTGAAGTGTTTAAGTAATATAATTCTATTGTATCATGTCAAAGGGCTTGTTCCCTCCATGTAATGTACAACAGTCTTTCAACCCCCATCTGGGGGGGGGTGTCAAACCTGTATAAATACTAGGCATCTAGCCTTTAATAAATGTCATTCTGTTTTAAACCTGAAACTGGCTGGGTTGTGAATTGCTGATTCCCTATGCAGGACATTGTTCATCTGATATTAACCTTGTTACACTGTTGGTACCGTAACATTGGTGGCAGCGACGGAATGAACCTTATCGCCCAGAAGAGCAACTACACAAGCCAGTAACCTCAGGAAGAGGGGGATTATTACAATACTGACTAAGATGGAAAAGAGAAAAGTAAATTTTGCTGCTTTTAAAAACTTCCTGGAAACAGAAGGAGAGATTGATGGGTACCTTGCGGATTTTGAGAGGCAATGTGCACTACACAAGGTACCCGCAGAGGACTGGGTCACGATATTATCTGGAAAATTATCCGGCCGGGCCAGAGAGGCTTTTCGGGCCATTCCAGATGAGGAAGTCAGGGATTATAATACTGTAAAAAAGGCTCTGCTCTCCAGGTATGCGGTTACACCGGAGGCATACCGGAGGCGGTTCAGAGACACTGTTAAATTAGCTGGAGATTCCTACCTTGAGTGGGCATGTAAGGTGCACCGCACAGCAGCTCACTGGATAGCGGGGTGCCAAGCCATATCTGGGGAAGAGGTGCTGCAGCTATTCCTGTTGGAACATTGCTTCGACAAGTTACCCGCAGGAGTTCGAGAGTGGGTTCGGGACCGTAAACCCTCCACCCTGCAGGAAGCGGCTCGCTTGGCAGATGAGTATACGGATGCCCGCAAACTGGACACTGCTACCACTAAGCCCCCTGCTAGAGTGGAGTACAGACCCCCAGTCACCCCAGCAGCTGCCAGTTACCAAACCCCGGCGCACCGCTATACCACACGGCCTCCGGCCACGAACTACCCTCAGAGAGCCCGGTTCAATTCGCGGGGCTACTCACAACCGATTCGATGCTTTGGATGTAAGCAACTAGGGCACAAAAGACCAGAGTGTCCCCTAAACGCAGCGAACCAAGCGCAGTCCTGGAGAAGACCTGCCGGCGGAATCCCACGTAATCCTCAGCCTGTGGCCCGCTACGTAGAGGCGCAAGAATGCTGGAGCATCCTACATGAGGCAGACCTTGTGCAAGCTGCCCACCGGAATAACCGGCAACTGGTTAAAGTGAATGGGAAGAAGGTCAGTGGTCTACGGGATACTGGTGCTACCATGACCTTGCTTCAAAAGAACTTGGTGTCTGAGAAACAGTACACTGGAGACACTGTGGCTGTGAGGGTAGCAAGGGGCTATGTGTTCAGCCTACCTGTTGCCAGGGTACATTTGGATTGGGGAGTGGGCGCTAGACCTGTGAATGTGGGGGTCAAGAAGGACTTACCTGCTGATGTTCTTCTTGGAAATGACTTGGCCCCCCTTGTTTCTGCCTACGCTCCTATGGGTCCCGCTGATGTTAACTCTGTGACTACCCGTGCCCAGATCCGTGCAGCAGAGACTGACCCACCTGCTGCTAAGCCCCAGGACGCTGAGCTCAGTAAATCTCTATCCGCTATTGATATGTGGAGGTCCCGTTACAATGCGCTGATGAAGGAGAAGAGGAGCGCAGAGGAAAAAGCACGTTTAGAACGTGAATCTCTGCTAGACAAGCTGCACCGACAGACTGCAGAAAACACCAGCTTGAGAGTGGGACATGAAACCTTAAAGACAAACTTAGCGACACTTGAGGAGAAGCTGACGCTGGCTCATAGTGAGGTGCAGCAACTCAAGGGCACCCTATGTCAGTATGAAGGGATTGTGGATACCTATAAAGAGCAGGTACAGAAAACTCGTAAAGAAGCTGATGGGATTTTGACGGACTGTTCAGCCCTAGTCTGGGCACTGAGGAAGTTGAACCCTTCTTTGTATGGACAGGAATTCTCTCTCATAACGGGAATACAGATGGATTGTCCTGGCAAACTGACATGCCTACCACCTCCTAGTCCGGTCATCCCCAGGTTGACCCGCCAAAGGGTCAAGCCGGGTCTGCCGGAGTGTTCCACAACGGGGGAGATATGTGACAGACCCTTCTGTCAGGACTGAAGGAGTTAATTGTGTTTAGCTAAGAAACTAATTTCTAAAGACAGAGTTGCTGGCTCCAGCTATAATCTAATTAGTGCTAAGCATTCTATTGTTTGATCACCTCCACAGAGAAAACGCCTAAGTGATAAGAAGGGCCAAGAGTGTCTTGTGGTTGAAGTGTTTAAGTAATATAATTCTATTGTATCATGTCAAAGGGCTTGTTCCCTCCATGTAATGTACAACAGTCTTTCAACCCCCATCTGGGGGGGGGTGTCAAACCTGTATAAATACTAGGCATCTAGCCTTTAATAAATGTCATTCTGTTTTAAACCTGAAACTGGCTGGGTTGTGAATTGCTGATTCCCTATGCAGGACATTGTTCATCTGATATTAACCTTGGTACACTGTTGGTACCGTAACAATTACTCTGTATCCGGGCAGTCCCCTCTGACATTAGATATATATCTTGGATTTTGTCTGTCACTTCTCTCCATGTGGGAGCTCCAACTTTCCAATATCTCGCTATACAGGTCCTGGTTGCCGTGCATAAAATTTTAATAAATTTATTAATTGTCGAATTAAATTGATCGAACCCTCTGTTTAAAAGTGCCTGAGGTATTGTTAATGATATGTGCTCGTCAAGTAAATGACCCAATAAATTATTCAGTTGGGTCCATGTGTTGTTAATAATAGGACAGCTCCACCACATATGTATATATGAACCTTGTTCTCCGCATCCTCTATAGCAGAGTCTGGAGTCATTAGGAGAGAAGTGAGATGTTCTTATCGGGGTCAAATACCACCTAAATGAGGTTTTAATAGTGTTTTCCCTAAGGTCCGCACTAATCAGGCCTCTACATGAGTCAGAAAAGATTTGAATCCATTCCTCTCTTGGGATGGTAAGCCCTAACTCTGATTCCCACTTTAACATTAAGTTGGATTTGGTGTTACTTTTGTTGTCTTGAATATCTATATATAGTTTAGAAATTGTATGTTTTTCATACATAGTCATACATAGTCTCTCTAGATTGGTCTTTGGCCTTGTTGTATGTTGTTTAAGATGTCTATTCAGGGATGATGATATTTGTAGGTATATGTACCAGTGTAATTTATATGGTTGAAGGATTTCCTGTAATTGGTTAAACAGTATCAAGCGCCCGTTCGGCAAAAAGTCTGCCACTCTGTAAAGCCCCTTGTTTGCCCATTTCCCTAGTGGACCCTGTATCTCACTTGGTAAAAGAAACCTTAACGGTTTGGCCCAGGTATTCTTTGGAAGAAGAGTCTTTTTTTTGGTCGCTGATTTCCAGATTGAGATAGTGTGTAGAGTAGTGGGAAGTCTAGCCCTAATATTTGGCGCCTGTCCACCTTCCAACTTCCATAAGATATTGTCTGAGTATTCCTGTCTATGTATATCTCTCTCTATCTGTGTCCATATCACATTACTTGATTGTTTACTCAAGAGGGCGGCCTGGGAAAGTCGTGCAGCCTGATAGTAGTCAGCTAAATTGGGAAGGCCTACTCCTCCTAGTTGTCTGTGGTGTGCAAGAACTTGTGATGCTATTCTAGCCTTCCTATCTCCTCTGAGAAAAGAGTGTAGATCAGCTTGTAGTTTCAGTATGTCTGGAGAGGGGATTTAAATCGGTAGAGCCCGAAATAAATATAATATCCTAGGAAATATATTCATTTTGATTGTTGACAGTCGCCCATACCAGGAAAAGCCTCCTCCTTTCCATTTCCCGATATTTTTTCTTATGGTCTTATATAGTGGGATATAGTTTAAAGTATATAATTTATCGTAGGAATCTGATATTTTGGTTCCCAAGTATGAAATAGAATTTTTCACCCACTTAAGGTTGAAATTAATCTCTATCAATTTTTTATATCCTGATATTCTAGAGAACTCTTGCAGAGTCCTGTATAAGTATGTTAAAGAGTCTAGAGGCTTAGTCAATGTCAATAGTATATAATCGGCAAAGAGCGACAACTTGTATTCAGATTGACCTATATTGACCCCCCTGATATCTTCTGAACGCCTGATACTAGAAGCCAGCGGTTCGATACATAATGCAAACAGGAGTAGAGACAATGGACAGCCTTGTCTAGTGCCGTTCCTTATCTTTATTGGTCTCGACTGGTACCCTGCTGCACTAATCGTAGCCATAGGTAGAGAATATAGTCCCTTAATCGCCTGTACAAAAGCTCCTTCAAATCCCATTCTGGAAAGAACCTCAAAGTCCACTCGATCGAACGCCTTCTCTGCATCTAGTGATAAGAGCAGAGAAGGCATTTTTTTTAGCTACCAGGAACTCAGTCAGGTCTATTGTCCTACGTATGTTATCTGGGGCTTCTCTCCCTTGTATGAACCCCACCTGATCTGGGTGTATTAAATCTGGAAGTATCTTCTTAAGCCTGTTGGACAATATTTGTGTCAGTATTTTAATATCCTGATTGATAAGGGAGATTGGTTTGTAATTTTGACACAGTGATCCCTGGTTTAGGGATCACCACTATTTTGGCTCCAAGTATGTCAACTGGTATCTCCACTCCCTGCAATACATCATTGCAAAATTTTTTGAGATGTGGGATTAATATATTTTTGAAAAGTTTGTAATATTCACTGGGGAGACCATCTGGGCCCACTGCTTTACCTGTTTTAAGGTCTTTTATGACAGCTAATATCTCCTGAGTAGAGATTTGTCCGTTTAGAATGTCTTTATCTGAAGAGCTAATTACCTTAAGTTCGGTGTGTTGTAGAAAGGCTACTAACAGGTCTCGTGTCTGGTTAGAGTGTTGAACTTTCTGACCGTCGTATAATTTTTCGTAGAAAGTGACAAAAGTATCTGAAATATCTTGTGGATTGGCTGTCTTTGAACCGTCTGTGTGTTGTATGACAGGGATAGAATGTGTCTTTGTCCGCTCTCTTAATTTGTTAGCTAAATATTTATCAGGTTTGTTTGAATACATGAAATAGCTGGTCTTTAATCTCTGAATGGCTCTAATGGCTGAGTCGTTTAAGATTTTCTCCTGAACTCTTCTCTTAGTTTGGAGTATTTTAAATATGGCGGAGGATCGTGTTCGTCTGTGTTGTGTTTCTAGAGACTGAATCTCTGACTGGAGCTGTTCTATGGTGTTATTAGTTATTCTAGTTAGTTTTGCTTTTTCTTTAATCAGAACCCCCCTAATATATGGCTTGTGTGCTACCCAGGAAGAGATCGGGTTAATAGTGGAGTTCTCATTGTTTTGCCAGTATTCTGTCATATTCTTAAGTGTTTCATTGTGAATGAATTCTTTGCCTAAAAGGTCCGGGTCATAAGTCCAGGATCTCTGTCTTTGGAAACTAATTAGACCTGTCAGCTCCGCCTGAACCACCAAGTGGTCAGACCACACACAAGGGTGAATACGGGAGTTTGTAATGTTTGGGATAAGGGTCTGGCTCACCAAAATATAATCTAATCTGGTGTATTTGTCGTGCGCATGTGAGTAGTAAGTTTGATCTGTTGTGTTGCTATATGTTTCCCAGGTTTCCACTAAGTTATGTGTATTTACTATTTCTTTTATTGATTTGACAATGGTAGTTTTCCTTTGTTGCTTATGTGAGATTTTATTCTCTGGAGTTCCCAGCCTAGGTGTCAATGTGATATTAAAATCTCCTGCTAATATTGTTCTGGTCTGGGACCATTGGGTGAGGTGGTGTGAGATCTGGCGAAAAAATATGTGTTGCTGCTCGTTTGGCGCGTATACATTACATAGAGTTACCCTTGTGTCTTGTATTCTCCCTCTGACAATAAGATATCTACCCCCCGGGTCTGTTATCACTTCTTCTGTTGCAAACTGAAGGGATGAGTGAATGAGAATAGACACTCCTCTTATTTTTTTATCTGTAGTTGAATGGTAGTGGATGGGGAAGTGTTTTTGCCAAAATTTGGGGATTAGAGTTTGCGTAAAGTGGGTCTCTTGCAGAAATATAATTTTCGCTTTTAATTTGATATATTGGTTGAGAGCGACCTTACGTTTTATGTTAGTGTTTAAACCTCTCACGTTATGTGAGAGGATAGTGAGTGGTGCCTGTGTCATTTACTTTTGTTAGGCGGTTGCATCTTGTGAGCCTTAGTGTTAGATTGGATCTTATTGGAGTGACTGACTATTATATATCTTCCAGAGACCCTAGTGACCACACATAAGTAACAATAAATAATAAACATCAACCTATAAAAACAAAAATAACAATAATGGGATTTCAGGAAGGACTCCTGAACACAGATTAAACTTTGCATAGATATCCAAAAATAGAATAAACTAAACTATTGGTGCAGTTTTAACATATATACTGTAATTTCAGCTTTGGCAGTAAAGGATAACCTTTTTCTAGGACACCTAACGTTGTGGTTAGTGGCATAATTTGCATCATCATTAATATATCTTCTCAAAACATAAACAGGGATTTACCACGTGAATTTCCCCATTTATGAGGATTTCCCCTTCCCCCTGTTCTCTCCCAATTATGTTTAACTTATAAACCTAGTCAGGTTCCATCACATGAGGATTACTCTAATACTTAGTTACAGCATTACCAGTGACGCTTCTATTAAGCATTCCCTATATTTGAGGAAGTCTATAGTCTCCGCAGCAGGGAAAATACGAAGTCTCTAAACAGTTTCTCTCTATATACTCATCTGCTTCTTGCATCCATGAGGAACTGTTGAGGGAAAACCATAGATGTCTCCTTGCATTCACTGATTCTACCGTTTTCATTTCGGTTTCTTTTTGGGGACTCTCGTCCACTTTGGCTTCTTGCTCGTTTCTGCTTTTTGCACGTTGCCTTCCCTCTCAGAAGTTGCTTGGCTGGGCTGTAATTCTGGGGCCTCTAGATTAAGATAAGCACAAATTTCGGGTACATCTTGTCTGTCTCGTATCGTCAGTGTTTTGCCTTCATGCAGGATACATAAGACAAAAGGGAAGCCCCATCGATAGTTTATTTGATTCTTGCGAAGTAGCTGAGTGAGTGGTCTCAGTGAACCCCTTCTTTGTAAAGTACAGACACATAAGTCCTGATAAAATTGGACCACTACTCCTTGGTACTTGAAGGTGGGATTTTTTCTCGCCGCCTGTAGAATGGCTTCTTTTTCTGGGAACCTAAGCACCTTCACTATTATGTCCCTGGGTGAGGAGTCCCCTTTTGGTTTGGCTTTAAGGGCCCTATTTGCTCTTTCAAGCTGGAAGTTGTCTTCTGTCACACTGCCTGTGATTGCCTGGAACAGCCCTTTGAGGTAGTTTTGTAAGTCTAATTGAGTTATTGTCTCGGGGACTCCTTTAATGCGTATATTGCTTCTACGAGAACGATTCTCTAAATCCTCCATTTTGTCATGGAGAATATCTATTTCCTGCTGATGATCTTGGGTTTTCTGAGATATAGCTGATATATTTTCCTCCATTGTGTCTTCATTATCTTCGAGTGCCATCACCCTTGTACCCAGATCTGATATCTCACATCTGAATTCTGCTAAGCTATTAGTAATTGTGGTCTGAAAGAGTCCATCTTGTCCCACATTTTCTCGAAATTTTTATTAAAGTCCTGCTTCGAGACAAGGTCTTTGATATCTTCTTTTGTAACTGGGGTTAGATCTATAGCGCTACTTTGAGGGTCTGTTTCTGCCTCTATATCAGCTTCCTGATCTGTCTCTTGTGGTTCTGCTGCTTTATCCCCCTTAGAAGGCCTGAAAAACAAGCTAGCTGTTGCTAATTTTCCAGCAGAGGGTGTTTTATTCGGCTTCCTAGCAGCCATGGCTACCTCTGTATTTGACAGTGTCGTGTTCTCAGTGAGGGCCCAAATGGAGTGAGGCCGTGTATTATTGATCAGACCCTTGGCAGTTGTGTGTTTACTAGTGTTCCAATGACTTCTTTATCCCAGCTAAGCAGTGTCTTTATCATACAGGTATCACTGTCCCCCAAGGTTATTGTGAGGCCTGCAAGGTATTATCCCTTCTTTCAGTGTACTCTTATAGCCTTGCAGCTTCCCAGGGCCTCTCACCAACTGTTGTACATTTTAGCCAGTAGTATTTTTAGGTATTGAGGAGGCTTGTTATATTTAACTTTCTGAGCAAGGGAGCGCAGTCGTGTTAGACTATCTGTGATGGCGCTACATGTTATCGTGTAACAGAGCTAAAGCCGTACCCTCCGAGGTCATTTTCCTGCTGCTACCCAGAATCACAGTGCAGGTTTACAGAGCATGTTACCGTATCAGAGGCCCCGATCTCTAGTTGTCCTCATCTGCTGTCGGCTCCGTGTGTTACTGTGTCGGTCTGTTACCCCTCGTGGAGAGTTAAAATGGCGCTTACTTCACTTGCGCCCGGAGCTCTTTCTCATCTATCCTCTCTGTGTGCGCCCGGGTCCGGTCTGAGGAGCCATCCGCTAAGTCCTGCTACCCTTCTAGGGGTCGGTTAGGGTAATTGGTGTTAGTGTGTCCAGCTGGACCGTGTCTATTGCTCCTCTGCCATATATCCTGCACGGAGCATTGCAGCTATGCGACCATTCCTGTACACGACTAGGCACCGCACCCATCACTTATTATTTAAAGGGCCTCTGTTCAGTATGCTTTGCCTTTGCGTTGTCTCAGACCTGTTTGTGAGAGTTCCTGTGTGCTACCTGGCTGCCTGACGTCCTTCCTGGTTCCTGATCCCTGGCTTGTTCCTGACTTGTTCCTGCTGTTTTTATTGTTGCTGATTCCCGCTCATCTGACTATTCACTTTGGCTCCTGACTCGGCTCGGCTCACTATCAGTTCTGGTTTTGACTCCTGGCTTGTTATTTGGCTTGTGGACTTTTTATTATTTTTTGCTATTAATAAAGGTGTGATTATTTTTGCACTTCTCAACTCAGTCTGATTCCTGGCACCCTGACATTACACAAAGGCCATGAATCCTAATCCACCTTTACCTACAATCATTTCCAGGATGGATGTACAGGATCATCACTTGGATCAATTTGCACTAGCCCTGCAAACCCTGCTGACTCGCACTGCACATTTGGACCAAAGTGTCCCGCAAGTTATGGCTGCTCCTGTTTCCGCTGCTGCACCTATGCCTACCAGGAGCATGTCTGGTTCTGCACCGCTACCTCAGTGATATGGAGGCGATTCTATTCAGTGCAGAGGGTTTTTGAACCAGGTGGGCATTTACTATGAGATGTTACCGCAGGCGTTTCCCTCTGACAGAGCTAAGGTGGGATTTCTCATCTCGTTACTCTCTGACACAGCTCTTGCCTGGGCTAATCCCTTGTGGGAGACAAATAAACCTGTGATTTCAAATTACCCTGAATTTGTGGCCTCCTTTCAAAGGGTATTTGATGTTCCGGCTCGCTCCTCCTCTGCTGCTAAACGACTCATGTCCATTCAGCAAGGTACAAGATCTGTTGCTCAGTATGCTATTGAGTTCCGTACGCTTGCCGCAGAGGTAGGTTGGAACAATGAAGCCCTTGTTGCTGCCTTCTTTCATGGGCTCTCTGATCCGATTAAAGACTAAGTTGCTGCCAGAGATTTACCAGAGGATCTCGAGGCATTGGTGTCTTTTTTGATCCTAATTGACATCAGACACAGAGAGAGGCCCTCGTTCAATGAGCGCTTGCAGAAGCCTCCTGTTCCGTTGTCTCCTACGTGTTTGTTCCCAACCATGCCTCCCTTTACTCCCATGCCTCCTGGTCCCAAGTCACCAGGTACTGCTAAGCTGATGCAGTTGAGAGTCACGCGTCTCTCCGAGGCTGAGAGGGCATTTAGGAGGAGGGAGGGGCCTCTATTGTGGGTTAAAGGGCCACCTTTTGAAGTCTTGTCCTACACGGCTGGGAAACGCTCCCATTCCAATCAGCCAATAGAATGCGAGCTCAATCCTATTGGCTGATTGGATGCTCCACGCCGGATGTCTTGAAGATGGATCCGCTCCGCGCTGGATTGATGAAGATAGAAGATGCCGTCTGGATGAAGACTTCTGCCCATCTGGAGGACCACTTCTGCCGGCTTGGATGAAGACTTCTCCCGTCTTCGTTGAGGATTTTTTGCCGCTTCGCTGAGGACTTCTCCAGGCTGCGTTGAGGATGAATGGCCGGTCTTCAAAACTGTAAGTGGATCTTCAGGGTTTAGTGTTAGGTTTTTTTAAGGGTTTATTGGGTGGGTTTTAGTTTTAGATTAGGGTTTGGGCAATAGACAAAGAGCTAAATGCCCTTTTAAGGGCAATGCCCATCCAAATGTCCTTTTCAGGGCAATGGGGAGCTTAGTTTTTTTTAGTTAGGATTTTATTTGAGGGGTTGGTTGTGTGGGTGGTGGGTTTTACTGTTGGGTGGTTTGTATTTTTTTTTACAAGTAAAAGAGCTGATTTCTTTGGGGCAATGCCCCACAAAAGGCCCTTTTAAGGGCTATTGGTAGTTTATTGTAGGCTAGGGTTTTTTTATTTCGGGGGGGGGGCTCTTTTATTTTGATAGGGCTATTAGATTAGGTGTAATTAGTTTAAATATCTGATCATTTTTTTTATTTTGTGTAATTTAGTGGGGGTTTTTTTGTAATTTAGGTAATTGTATTTAACTTAGGTAATTTATTTAATTGTAGTGTAAGGTTAAGGGTTGTGATATTGAGTAGAGCTGGGATGTGATATTGAGTAGAGCAGGTATGTGATATTGAATAGAGCTGGGATGTGATATTGAGTAGAGCTGGGATGTGATATTGAGTAGAACTGGGGTGTGATATTGAGTAGAGCAGGACTGTGATATTGAATAGAGCTGGGATGATATTGGGTAGAGCTGGGATGTGATATTGATTAGAGCTAGGATGTGGCATTGGGTAGAGCTGGGATGTGATATTGAGAGAGCTTATATGTGATATTGAGTGGAGCTTGGATGTGATATTGAGTAGACCTGGGAAGTGATATTAAGTAGAGCTGGGATGTGATATTGATTAAAGCTGCAATTTTATATTGAGTAGAGCAGGGATCTGTTATCGAGTGGAGCTGGGATGTGATATTGAGTAGAGCTAGGATGTGATATTGATTAAAGCTGCAATGTTATATTGAGTAGAGCACGGATCTGTTATCGAGTGGAGCTGGGATGTAATATTGAGTAGAGCTAGGATGTGATATTAAGAGGAGTTGGGATGTAATTTTGAGTAGAGCAGGGAAGTTATATTGAGTAGAGCTGGGATGTGATATTGAGTAGAGCTGGGATGTTATATTAAGTAGAGCTGGGATAAGATATTGAGTAGAACTAGGTTGTGATATTGAGTAGAGCTAGGATGTGATATTGATTAAAGCTGCAATGTTATATTGAGTAGAGCAGGGATCTGTTATCGAGTGGAGCTGGGATGTGATATTGAGTAGAGCTAGGATGTGATATTAAGAGGAGTTGGGATGTAATTTTGAGTAGAGCAGGGAAGTTATATTGAGTAGAGCTGGGATGTGATATTGAGTAGAGCTGGGATGTTATATTAAGTAGAGCTGGGATGTGATATTGAGTAGAGCTGGGATGTGATATTGAGTAGAGCAGGGATGTGATATTGAGTAGAGCTTGGATGTGATATTGAGTAGAGCTGGGATGTGATATAGACAATAGCTGGGATGTGATATTGAGTAGAGCTGGGGTGTGATATTGAGTAGAGCTGGGATGTGATATTGGGTTGATCTGGGATGTGAAATTGAGTAGAGCTGGGATGTGATATTGAGTAGAGCTGGGATGTAATATTGCATAGAAATGGGATGTGATATTCAAAAGAGCTAGGATGTGATATTTAGTAGAGCTAGGATGTGATATTTAGTAGAGCTAGGATGTGATATTGAATAGAGCTCGGATGTGATATTGTGTAGAGCTTGAATGTGATAATGAGATGAGCTTGGATGTGATATTGAGTAGACCTGGGAAGTGATATTAAGTAGAGCTGGGATAAGATATTGAGTAGATCTAGGTTGTGATATTGAGTAGAGCTAGGATGTGATATTGATTAAAGCTGCAATGTTATATTGAGTAGAGCAGGGATCTGTTATCGAGTGGAGCTGGGATGTGATATTGAGTAGAGCTAGGATATGATATTAAGAGGAGTTGGGATGTAATTTTGAGTAGAGCAGGGAAGTTATATTGAGTAGAGCTGGGATGTGACATTGAGTAGAGCTGGGATGTTATATTAAGTAGAGCTGGGATGTGATATTGAGTAGAGCTTGGATGTGATATTGAGTAGAGCAGGGATGTGATATTGAGTAGAGCTGGGATGTGATATTGAGTAGAGCTGGGATGTGATATAGACAATAGCTGGGATGTGATATTGAGTAGAGCTGGGGTGTGATATTGAGTAGAGCTGGGATGTGATATTGGGTTGATCTGGGATGTGAAATTGAGTAGAGCTGGGATGTGATATTGAGTAGAGCTGGGATGTAATATTGCATAGAAATGGGATGTGATATTCACAAGAGCTAGGATGTGATATTTAGTAGAGCTAGGATGTGATATTGAATAGAGCTTGGATGTGATATTGTGTAGAGCTTGAATGTGATAATGAGATGAGCTTGGATGTGATATTGAGTAGACCTGGGAAGTGATATTAAGTCGAGCTGGGATAAAATATTGAGTAGAGCTAGGTTGTGATATTGAGTAGAGCTAGGATGTGATATTGATTAAAGCTGCAATGTTATATTGAGTAGAGCAGGGATCTGTTATCGAGTGGAGCTGGGATGTGATATTGAGTAGAGCTAGGATGTGATATTAAGAGGAGTTGGGATGTAATTTTGAGTAGAGCAGGGAAGTTATATTGAGTAGAGCTGGGATGTGATATTGAGTAGAGCTGGGATGTTATATTAAGTAGAGCTGGGATGTGATATTGAGTAGAGCTGGGATGTGATATTGAGTAGAGCAGGGATATGATATTGAGTAGAGCTGGGATGTGATATTGAGTAGAGCTGGGATGTGATATAGACAATAGCTGGGATGTGATATTGAGTAGAGCTGGGGTGTGATATTGAGTAGAGCTGGGATGTGATATTGAGTTGATCTGGGATGTGAAATTTAGTAGAGCTGGGATGTGATATTGAGTAGAGCTGGGATGTTATATTAAGTAGTGCTGGGATGTGATATTGAGTAGAGCTGGGATGTGATATTGAGTAGAGCAGGGATGTGATATTGAGTAGAGCTGGGATGTGATATTGAGTAGAGCTGGGATGTGATATAGACAATAGCTAGGATGTGATATTGAGTAGAGCTGGGGCGTGATATTGAGTAGAGCTGGGATGTGATATTGGGTTGATCTGGGATGTGAAATTGAGTAGAGCTGGGATGTGATATTGAGTAAAGCTGGGATGTAATATTGCATAGAAATGGGATGTGATATTCAAAAGAGCTAGGATGTGATATTTAGTAGAGCTAGGATGTGATATTGAATAGAGCTCGGATGTGATATTGTGTAGAGCTTGAATGTGATAATGAGATGAGCTTGGATGTGATATTGAGTAGACCTGGGAAGTGATATTAAGTAGAGCTGGGATAAGATATTGAGTAGAGCTAGGTTGTGATATTGAGTAGAGCTAGGATGTGATATTGATTAAAGCTGCAATGTTATATTGAGTAGAGCAGGGATCTGTTATCGAGTGGAGCTGGGATGTGATATTGAGTAGAGCTAGGATATGATATTAAGAGGAGTTGGGATGTAATTTTGAGTAGAGCAGGGAAGTTATATTGAGTAGAGCTGGGATGTGATATTGAGTAGAGCTGGGATGTGATATTGAGTAGAGCTGGGATGTGATATTGAGTAGAGCAGGGATGTGATATTGAGTAGAGCTGGCATGTGATATAGACAATAGCTGAGATGTGATATTGAGTAGAGCTGGGGTGTTATATTGAGTAGAGCTGGGATGTGATATTGGGTTGATCTGGGATGTGAAATTGAGTAGAGCTGGGATGTGATATTGAGTAGAGCTGGAATGTAATATTGCATAGAAATGGGATGTGATATTCACAAGAGCTAGGATGTGATATTTAGTAGAGCTAGGATGTGATATTGAGTAGAGCTTGGATGTGATATTGTGTAGAGCAGAGCTTTCCAAACTTGTTATGTTGGCGACACACTTTTTAGACCTACATCATTTCGCGACACAGTAATTCAGTTGTACTAGCAAACAGGAGGTTAAACTAACTTGTTTTAAGAGATACGGACACATACTTAAATTATATAATAACAAAATGTATTTACAAGTAACAGTATGTATGTGCAAGAATTAAAAAAAAGTTTAATAACACCAATAGCTACCTACTATTTTAATGGGTTGTATGAGGTTGATGGGATGAACACAGTTTCTGAATATGTGGTGGAATATTGGCTAAAGACACTCACATTTCATCATCAAGCATTTTTAACCTTCCACTTCCTATCCATATATCAAGAGCAGGAGCACCAATGCACTACTGGGAGCTAGTTGCCAAAAAAACCTCACTGACTTCAGTTCAGCGTTTAAGCTGCCACCCAGCTCAGAGCTCTGTGAGTCCGACTGACTACTGCCCATGCTGCAAACACACTGCTGTCCCACTCACTGACTACACATGCTGTCATGAGCCAATTAAGAAGACTACACATGCAGTCAGTGAGTGGGATAGCAGTGTGTTTGCAGCACGGGCAGTAGTCAATCGGACTCAACCGAGCTCTGAGGGCGGCAGCTTAAACGCTGAGCTGAAGTCAGTGAGTCCGATTGACTACTGCCCGTGCTGCAAACACACTGCTGTCCCACTCACTGACTACACATGCAGTCACGAGCCAATTAAGGAGACTACACGTGCAGTCAGGAGCCAATGTGCCGCCAATGGGAATAGTTTCAGTTCCCACTGAGCTGCACCAATAGGTTAAGATGATCTGTATCCCCCTAGGTATCAATCACATGTCAACCAAAAAAAAAAATTAAAAAAAAATTTGTGCTGAAGCTGGGACACACCTACACACTACTGCCGACACACTAGTGTGTCCCGACACACAGTTTGGAAAGCACTGGTGTAGAGCTTGAATGTGATATTGAGATGAGCTTGGATGTGATATTGAGTAGACCTGGGAAGTGATATTAAGTAGAGCTGGGATAAGATATTGAGTAGAGCTAGGTTGTGATATTGAGTAGAGCTAGGATGTGATATTGATTAAAGCTGCAATGTTATATTGAGTAGAGCAGGTATCTGTTATCGAGTGGAGCTGGGATGTGATATTGAGTAGAGCTAGGATGTGATATTAAGAGGAGTTGGGATGTAATTTTGAGTAGAGCAGGGAAGTTATATTGAGTAGAGCTGGGATGTGATATTGAGTAGAGCTGGGATGTTATATTAAGTAGAGCTGGGATGTGATATTGAGTAGAGCTGGGATGTGATATTGAGTAGAGCAGGGATGTGATATTGAGTAGAGCTGGGATGTGATATTGAGTAGAGCTGGGATGTGATATAGACAATAGCTGGGATGTGATATTGAGTAGAGCTGGGGTGTGATATTGAGTAGAGCTGGGATGTGATATTGGGTTGATCTGGGATGTGAAATTGAGTAGAGCTGGGATGTGATATTGAGTAGAGCTGGAATGTAATATTGCATAGAAAAGGGATGTGATATTCACAAGAGCTAGGATGTGATATTGAGTAGAGCTTGGATGTGATATTGTGTAGAGCTTGAATGTGATAATGAGATGAGCTTGGATGTGATATTGCGTAGACCTGGGAAGTGATATTAAGTAGAGCTGGGATAAGATATTGAGTAGAGCTAGGTTGTGATATTGAGTAGAGCTAGGATGTGATATTGATTAAAGCTGCAATGTTATATTGAGTAGAGCAGGTATCTGTTATCGAGTGGAGCTGGGATGTGATATTGAGTAGAGCTAGGATGTGATATTAAGAGGAGTTGGGATGTAATTTTGAGTAGAGCAGGGAAGTTATATTGAGTAGAGCTGGGATGTGATATTGAGTAGAGCTAGGATGTTATATTAAGTAGAGCTGGGATGTGATATTGAGTAGAGCTGGGATGTGATATTGAGTAGAGCAGGGATGTGATATTGAGTAGAGCTGGGATGTGATATTGAGTAGAGCTGGGATGAGATATAGACAATAGCTGGGATGTGATATTAAATAGAGCTGGGGTGTGATATTGAGTAGAGCTGGGATGTGATATTGGGTTGATCTGGGATGTGAAATTGAGTAGAGCTGGGATGTGATATTGAGTAGAGCTGGGATGTAATATTGCATAGAAATGGGATGTGATATTCACACAGGGTCGGCTCCAGAACGAATGAAATGGGGGGGCATTTTTTTTTCACGAGGGGGCACGCATTTAAAAAGCATCTATGAGAGTCAAAATAAGAGCAGACCTACTGTGGCAGTCCAGGGGTTACATTTATCAGATCTCTGGCTGTGCAGGAGTTAGATTTGTTTATATTTCTGGAAGTGGAGCGGTAACATGTGTCATATCTCAAGGAGTATACGGGTTACATTTATAAGATGTCTGGCAGTGCCGCAGCAGTTACATTTACCAGATTTATGGCAGCCTTGGGGACAAATAGATGTTTTGAAACATGTAAATAATAATCATAAGGCTATTTCACTCATTGTCCAACAGCTACATTTGAAGTGTGTGTATTTGAGCACCTATAATCTGACACACATTTTACACTGATCACTGCAGATAAAGCAGGCACAATGCACACTTGTTTTGTGTGACCTGCAGTAGGGAAACCAAGGAATTCCCAATTTGCTTCTTTATCTGTGGCTGCCAGGATATAAAGCACAATAGGGAAGGGATACTACTCTCTGACACACATTGGTTATACGGCTGTGTTTTCACAAAATTACTTCTGCCTTCCCTCTCACTGACTGTTAGCTTCTCCCAGCACTTCCTGCAGAGGTCTGATGATGTCATCATCTCACTTCAGCTCCGTAGTAAGTGGGCTAGCAGGAGGAGGGGCATTGCAAGCCCTAGGTTAACTGTGAGAGCACCAGCAGGGAAATGCAACTTTATTTCTTATATGGTTGTAAATAGAGGAGAGTAAAGAGATTAGCTGGGCCCTCCAGAGGAGGATCTCTTAAAATGTAAAAAAAAAAATATTTTTTTTAAAAAAAAAATCACTTCTTTTGCCCTGGGGGGCACAGCATTCCATTTGGGGGGGCATTGCCCCCCAAAGCCCCCCCTTAGAGCCGACCCTGTATTCACAAGAGCTAGGATGTGATATTTAGTAGAGCTAGGATGTGATATTGAATAGAGCTCGGATGTGATATTGTGTAGAGCTTGAATGTGATAATGAGATGAGCTTGGATATGATATTGAGTAGAGCTGGAAAGTGATATTAAGCAGAGCTGGGATGTGATATTACTTAGAGCTAGGATGTGACATTGAGTACAGCTAGGATGTGACATTGAGTAGAGCTGGAATGTGATATTAAATGGAGCAGTGATGTGATATTGTGTAGAGCTGGGATGTAATATTCCTTAGCACTGAGATGTGATATTCACAAGAGCTTGGATTTGATATTTAGTAGAGTTGGAGTGTGATTTTGAGTAGAACTTGTATGTGATATTGAGTAGAGCTTGGATATGATATTGAGTAGAGCTGGAAAGTCATATTAAATACAGCTGGGATGTAATATTAAGTAGAGCTAGAATGTGATATTGGGTAGAGCTTGGATGTGATATCGAGTAGAGCTGAGATGTGATATTAAGTAGAGCAGGGATGTGATATTGAGTAAAGCTGGGATGTGATATTGAATACATCTAGGATAAGATATTGAGTAGAGCTGAGATGTGATATTAAGTAGAGCTGGGGTGTGATATTGAGTAGAGATGGGATGTGATATTGACAAGATCTGGGATGTGATATTGAGTAGAGCTGGGATGTGATTTTGAGTAGAGCTTGGATGTGATATTGCATAGAGCTGGGATGTGATATTGAGTAGAGCTGGGATGTGATATCGAGCAGAGCTGGGATGTGATATTGAGTAGAACTAGGATATGATATTGCGTAGAGCTGGGATGTGATATTGAGCAGAGCTGGGATGTGATATTGAGTAGAGTTGGAATGTGATAGTGAGTAGAACTGAGATGTGATATTGAGTATAGCTGAGAAGTGATATTGAGTAGAGCTGGGAAGTGATATTGAGTAGAGCTGAGAAGTGATATTAAGTAGAACTTGGATGTGATATTGAGCAGAGCTGGGATGTAATATTGAGCAGAGCTGGGATGTGATATTGAGTAGAGCTGGGATGTGATATTGAGTAGAGCTGGGATGTAATATTGAATAGAGCTGGGATTTCATATTGAGCAGAGCTGAGAAGTAATATTGAGTAGAGCTGGGATGTGATATTGAGCAGAGCTGAGATGTGATATTGAGTAGAGCTTGGATGTGATATTGAGTAGAGCTGGGATGTGACATTGAGTAGAGCTCGGATGTGATATTGAGCAGAGCTGAGAAGTGATATTAAGTAGAGCTGGGATGTGATAGTGAGTAGAACTGAGATGTGATTTTGAGTAGAGCTTAGATGTGATATTGAGTAGAGCTGAGATGTGATATTGAGTAGAGCTGAGAAGTGATATTGAGTAGAACTTGGATGTGATATTGATTAGAGATGGGCTGTGATATTGAATAGATATGGGATGTGATATTAGGTAGAGCTGGGATGTGATATTGAGTAGAGCTAGGATGTGATATTGAGGAGAGCTGGGATGTGATATTGAGCAGAGCTGGGATGTGATATTGAGTAGAGCTGGGATGTGATATTGATTAGAGATGGGCTGTGATATTAGGTAGAGAGGGGATGTGATATTAGGCAGAGCTGAGAAGTGATATTGAGTAGAGCTAGGATGTGATATTGATTAGAGATGGGCTGTGATATTGAGTAGAGATGGGATGTGATATTAGGTAGAGCTGGAATGTGATATTGAGCACAGCTGGGATGTGATATTGAGTAGAGCTGGGATGTGATATTGAGCAGAGCTGGGATGTGATATTGAGTAGAGCCGGGAATTTGATATTGAGTAGAGCTGGGATGTGATATTGAGTAGAGCTAGGATATGATATTGCATAGAGCTGGGATGTGATATTAAGCAAGAGCTGGGATGTGATATTGAGTAGAGCTGTGATGTGATATTGAGTAGAGCTGTGATGTGATATTGAGCAGAGCTGGGATGTGATATTAAGCAGAGCTGGGATGTGATATTAAGCAGAGCTGGGATGTGATATTAAGCAGAGCTGGGATATGATATTGAGTAGACTGGGATGTGATAATGAGTAGAGCTGTGATGTGATATTGAGTAGACTGGGATATGATATTGAATAGATCTAGGATGTGATATTGAGTAGACTGGGATGTGATATTGAGTAGAGCTAGGATGTGATATTGAGTAGAGCTGGGATGCGATATTGAGTAGAGCTGTGATGTGATATTGAGTAGAGCTGGGATGTGATATTTAGTAGAGCTGGGATGTGATATTGAGTAGAGCTGTGATGTGATATTGAGTAGAGCTGGGATGTGATATTGAGTAGACTGGGATGTGATATTGAGTATAACGTTATAACTAGCAAGTTACAGCTCTAAATAATTGTTAATTAGTTACAATATTTACAGACAAGAGAACAGTGAAAGGAAGATGTACAAACATTTCTGTAAGATTAGAAACATGTGTCCCGTTCTTAGGGTGGAAGCTCACTCTGTCATTTCACCACCCCCAGATTTGTGTTCATGTGCTTTGTTATGGTTCTTAGACCACATATACTTTTCACAGATTTGTTTACAGGAGTGTCAGCTTGTTACATACTGATCCCTCTTAGATGAAGTATTTTAGGTCAACACAAATCTATAGAGTCAAACCCAGAGTCGTTTCACAGCTCCATTTCATAACATTTCACAGCTACAATTATTTATCATCTCCAGACTCAATGCACAATAAATTGTTTTCTACCACTTTCTAAACAGCTCTCAGTACCCAGCAGCATAATGAGATGCCCACTCTCTAGTCAAGGACACATTTATATCTCTTGCACACTTTGTGACTGGTTACTCTAAGAGCCATTTTACATTAATACCTCAGTTGTGCATAAAGTTGCAGTCTTTATACATTTTATTTCTAATCAAATTATAAAATTGTTTGTTTTATAACTACATTTTGTTTGTACAGGGTGTACAATGTAATTTTATTACTCAAATTGTGCTTTATGGTTCACATATACAGATTTTCTGTGCACACAGTTTATACAGAGAGAGCTGCCCAGGTCAAGTGATGTGAACCAGTTTATACAGAGAGAGCTGCCCAGGTCAAGTGATGTGCACCAGTTTATACAGAGAGAGCTGCCCAGGTCAAGTGATGTGCACCAGTTTATATAGAGAGTGCTGCCCAGGTCATGTGATGTGCACCAGTTTATACAGAGAGTGCTACCCAGGTCATGTGATGTGCACCAGTTTATACTGAGAGTGCTACCCAGGTCATGTGATGTGCACCAGTTTATACTGAGAGTGCTAACCAGGTCATGTGATGTTCACCAGTTTATACTGTGAGTGCTTCTCAGGTCATGTGATGTGCACCAGTTTATACAGAGAGTGCTACCCAGGTCATGTGATGTGCACCAGTTTATACAGAGAGTGCTACCTAGGTCATGTGATATGCACCAGTTTATACTGAGAGTGCTGCCCAGGTCATGTGATGTGCACCAGTTTATACAGAGAGTGCTGCCCAGTTCATATGATGTGCACCAGTTTATACAGAGAGCGTTACCCAGGTCATGTGATGTGCACCAGTTTATACTGAGAGTGCTAACCAGGTCATGTGATGTGCACCAGTTTGTACTGAGAGCGCTACCCAGGTCATGTGATGTGCATCAGTTTATACAGAGAGTGCTACCCAGGTCATGTGATGTGCACCAGTTTATACTGTGAGTGCTTCTCAGGTAGGGTTGCCACCTTTTGCCCAAAAAATTCCTGGACACTTTTAAAGTGGGCGTGGAGAGGGTGTGGCTTGGGTGCGTGGTTGGGGGCGTGGCTTTTCATGGCCTCAAATTAATTATGAAATAAATTTTTATATATATATATATATATATATATATATAATATATATATATATATATAATAAATATATATATATATATATATATATATATATATATACACACATATATATATATATATATATATATATATATATATATAGACATACATATATAATATATATACACACATATATAATATATATATATATATATATATATAAACATTCTAAGCCAAATAATTTTATTTTCTTTAATAAAAAAAACAAAAACAATGCATTTTATTTTTGATCTTATACTTCAGGCCTATAAACATAACTATTGTTTTTATTTTTGCCAATGGAACTTAGTAGTAGGTACAGGCTTTAGTTTTAGGAGCTATAGGTACAGTAGTAGGTACAGGCTTTAGTTTTAGGAGCTATAGGTACAGTAGTAGGTACAGGCTTTAGTTTTAGGAGCTATAGGTACAGTAGTAGGTACAGGCTTTAGTTTTAGGAGCTATAGGTACAGTAGTAGGTACAGGCTTTAGTTTTAGGAGCTATAGGTACAGTAGTAGGTACAGGCTTTAGTTTTAGGAGCTATAGGTACAGTAGTAGGTACAGGCTTTAGTTTTAGGAGCTATAGGTACAGTAGTAGGTACAGTTAGTTTTAGGAGCTATAGGTACAGTAGTAGGTACAGTTAGTTTTAGGAGCTATAGGTACAGTAGTAGGTACAGTTAGTTTTAGGAGCTATAGGTACAGTAGTAGGTACAGTTAGTTTTAGGAGCTATAGGTACAGTAGTAGGTACAGGCTTTAGTTTTAGGAGCTCAGTTTTAGGAGCTATAGCAAAATGTGTAATTCATGTATACTGCAAAGTTTACCAACATGTAATAATTTAACTAGTACACTTTTGTTTTTTTCAATACACTGTCCCTTTAAGCCTTCCTTTAACTTTCTTTTTCCTTTGCTAGTTCCCTGTCCAAACTCCTTTCTCACTCCCACTGGGGCCCTTTCCCTATGTCCCTCTTCCTGTCCCACATAAAAATACATAGTCAGCATCCAGCCTTCAGAGTAGCCCTGAAACCAAACTCGCTTTTGACACCTCCCCTCAGGTTATTCTTACCTTGGCTGCCAGTGCCATGTTGCGTGCGGCGTGCCCCAGCTGATGGTTGCTTCTGCTCTCAGAGACAGATAAACAGCACAGGGCTGCACACACACACCACTACCTCTTCCTGTCTCTGCCGTCTTGTCTGCCCCTCTTTATAGTATGGCAGCCCGCTGCCCGCACCGCACCAGCAACGCCTGACCTCTCAGTCTGCCGCGCTCTCTGCTGGATCGTCATGTGATGTGACGAATTCCCTCCTCAACCTTCTTCCGCCTCCTACACCACCATCCTCCAGACAGACCAGACTCCACCTACCCGGTATTGTTGTAACCGTTACCCTGGGCTAAGAGCTCCCCTGGCCAGCTAATTTTTTAAAAAAATCTTTGCTCACTGCTGTACCAAGGGAGCTCTTAGCCCGGGACATTTCAGTGTAGTTCCGGGACACGGGACATGCAGGGTCAGACCGGGACTGTCCCGGTGATACCGGGGCAGGTGGCAACCCTATTCTCAGGTCATGTGATGTGCATCAGTTTATACAGAGAGTGCTACCCAGGTCATGTGATGTGCATCAGTTTATACAGAGAGTGCTACCCAGGTCATGTAATGTGCACCAGTTTATACAGAGAGTGCTATCCAGGTCATGTAATGTGCACCAGTTTATACAGAGAGTGCTACCCAGGTCATGTGATGTGCACCAGTTTATACTGAGAGTGCTAACCAGGTCATGTGATGTGCACCAGTTTATACTGAGAGTGCTAACCAGGTCATGTGATGTACACCAGTTTATACAGAGAGTGCTATCCAGGTCATGTAATGTGCACCAGTTTATACAGAGAGTGCTACCCAGGTCATGTGATGTGCACCAGTTTATACTGAGAGTGCTAACCAGGTCATGTGATGTTCACCAGTTTATACAGAGAGTGCTACCCAGGTCATGTGATGTGCACCAGTTTATACTGAGAGTGCTACCCAGGTCATGTTATGTGCACCAGTTTATACAGAGAGTGCTGCCCAGGTCATGTGATGTGCACCAGTTTATACTGAGAGTGCTACCCAGGTCATGTGATGTGCACCAGTTTATACAGAGAGTGCTACCCAGGTCATGTGATGTGCACCAGTTTATACAGAGAGTGCTACCCAGATCATGTGATGTGCACCAGTTTATACAGAGAGCGCTGCCCAGGTCATGTGATGTGCACCAGTTTATACAGAGAGTGCTACCCAGATCATGTGATGTGCACCAGTTTATACTGAGAGTGCTACCCAGGTCATGTGATGTGCACCAGTTTATACAGAGAGTGTTACCCAGATCATGTAATGTGCACCAGTTTATACAGAGAGTGCTACCCAGGTCATGTAATGTGCACCAGTTTATACAGAGAGTGCTACCCAGGTCATGTGATGTGCACCAGTTTATACAGAGAGTGCTACCCAGGTCATGTGATGTGCACCAGTTTATACAGAGAGTGCTACCCAGGTCATGTAATGTGCACCAGTTTATACTGAGAGTGCTACCCAGGTCATGTGATGTGCACCAGTTTATACAGAGAGTGCTACCCAGGTCATGTGATGTGCACCAGTTTATACAGAGAGTGCTACCCAGGTCATGTAATGTGCACCAGTTTATACTGAGAGTGCTACCCAGGTCATGTGATGTGCACCAGTTTATACAGAGAGTGCTACCCAGGTCATGTGATGTGCACCAGTTTATACAGAGAGTGCTACCCAGGTCATGTGATGTGCACCAGTTTATACAGAGAGTGCTACCCAGGTCATGTGCATAGTTGCCAACAGTCCCTGATTTCCAGGGACAGTCCCTGGATTTTGTTGTATGTCCCTGGATTTTTTTTGTCCCTGGAAATGTCCCTGAAAATCTCTTTTGCACAACATTTGTTGTTTGCATATATATATATATACACACACATACACATATACAGATAGATAGATGATAAATAGATATAGTGTATTATTTAAATATAATTCATTCCTAATGGAATATTGTTATTATCATTGAATGGGTTCACATATTATTTGTCTTTCTAATTTTGATGCTGTGTTGTAAAAATAAGCATATGCCCAGAATGTGTTCCAGAGACTGGGTAGGTGTAAGAGCTTGGTGCTATAATCTGTATAATAAACTATGGATAAGTCTAAATTATACTATTACTTTCAAATGGGTGTGTTTTGATTGCAGAAGTGAGTGGGCGGAGCAGTTGAACAGTAGGCCGTCAATACTCCAGTAACCCGCTTGCTTGCTCTGCTGCAAAGTGTCCCTGGAATTTTTTTTGAAATGTTGGCAACTATGCATGTGATGTGCACCAGTTTATACAGAGAGTGCTACCCAGTTCATGTGATGTGCACCAGTTTATACAGAGAGTGCTACCCAGGTCATGTGATGTGCACCAGTTTATACTGAGAGTGCTGCCCAGGTCATGTGATGTGCACCAGTTTATACTGAAAGCGCTACCCAGGTCATGTGATGTGCACCAGTTTATACTGAGAGCGCTACCTAGGTCATGTGATGCGCACCAGTTTATACTAAGAGTGCTACCCAGGTTGTGAAATGTGCACTAGCTTATACTGAGAGTGCTACCCAGGTTGTGAAATGTGCACCAGCTTATACTGAGAGCAGCCTGTGAGTGCAGTTTGTTTCTTTATATACTTCATATGATATTATATTTGTATTTTTGGCTAGCTAGATTGCAAGTGAATATGGAAATATATGTGTTCTCTTCATTATATGCATTATACGGTTGTTTTCTTTACACATTTACACAGTGGAGGAGGAGCTGGCAAGGTTATATAGCCTTGCGGCTGAGCGGGAAAGCCAGCAGTTGTTATTTAACAATTTGGGAAAAAAACATATCTGTGCAACTGGTGGCTTTCTCACTCAGCCTTGCGTCATGGTGGATGTTGAGGAGCTGTTTTGGAGACTGAAGGAGGCTGCAAGGGAAAGAGGACCTACCTGGCTTGAAGAACAGGTCCAATCATTGCTGGGGGCTCCGGTTTCTTCTGGCAAGGTGAAGGAGCAGTCGGTGCCCAGGAAGAAGTCCACCAGGCGATCCAGGCCTCCATCGCGGCTCAGCCCTAAAGTAAGCAGGAGGATGTCGGGTGGAAGAAGGTCCGGGTGCTGGTAGGAGGAGTGCGGATGCAGAGGTTGTGCTGGCTCCGGTGGCTGAGACAAGTCCGGCGGTGGTGACATCATCGCTGCGTGTGAGCGGCAGGGATCCGGAGCAGAGGGCTGTTGCTGGCCTAGCCACCAAGTCCGCTGGAGGTAGGGGTAAGTTGGCTCACAGTCCGGATGGGCCTGATCTGGGGGGGAGGGGTCTTCTGGTATGGGCTCCGGTGATGGTCCAGGTGGGCCTCTGTTTTCTTTTGGGGGAGTGGTGGCAGATAGCGGCAGTGAAGGGGAGGAAGTGTGGGCCCCAGCAGGATCCATAGTTGGTGGGCATAAGGGAGGTCAGGCTAGTACTGTTTTAAGCAGTTCGCAGCTTAGGTCCCTTGATGCAGGACAGTTAAGTGATAGGGCACCTGTCATGGTAGTTAAGCCTCAGGTTGGGCTTGTGCATTTAGATTATGTGTCTGAGAAGGAATGTGAGGAGTTTGAGCTGGGCCCTGGGGAAGTTAATTTGTTTTTGAACTCCTCTGAAGAGGAGTGTGTTCCTCCCTCTCCTGGGTCCTCCAGTAAACATATTAGTCATTTTGGGGGGTCAGCTGATAAGCCCCATGCTGAGCCCAGGCCTGGGTTTTTTCACCATCCTACGGCGGGCACAGTTTCTTCCAGGGTTGGGGAGGAGGTGGAGGTAGGTGACTCACATGTCAGTTTTTCTTTTCCAGAGCATAGCCCATCTGGACAACGGCCAGGGCCTCAGATTGGTCCATCTGCGAGGGCGGATGTCTTCGACAGTCTTGAGGAGGAATTCTCTGGCTTGCACGGCTTCTGGATGGACTCTATTCGTCTGGAGCCTGATGACGGTACACAGCAGGAGCTTCGGCCTGTTGGAAGCAGACAGGTGAGGTGTGGTGTCACGGCCAGGGTGTTAGAGTTAGCCAGGGAACAGAGTGGGGCCAAAGTGTATACGGTGGCCACTCAGGGTGGTACAGGTGGTAGGGGTCGGCCAAATAGGCCTGGAGGATATAGTGGTGTACCTAGGGATGGGTCTAGGCAACGGCCGGTGGCGGATATTACTTGGCCTGGAGGTGAGGGAGGGGGGGCTCCCAAGAGGGGTAGGGGAGTTAGTATGGCTAGGGGTACCAGCCGGCAGAAAGGGGGATGGGGTAGCAGAGCTTATCCTCCTCTGGATATATATTCACGTTCTACTGTTTTTCAGGAACAACCACGGCAGTTGGAACGGCGTGGACCGCCGGCTGCCTTGACTACAGGAGGTGGACAAGAGGTTACAGAGCAACGCATCGGCAGCTCCAGGTGACTTTACACAGTTCTTTAGGCGTTCAGAATGCAGAGAGCACTTCAGCAGGTGAGACAAGGTTGTTCAATGTGAGGGGAAGGGACGTAATGATGAGTGGTGTTGGATGTGTGGACAGTGACTCGGTGACGAGGAGAGTAGTGGCGGGATTGAAGGATTTGCTAGCGGAATTGGAAGGAGGTGGTACTTCTCAAGGGGCTGCTGTGGAGATAGTGTGGGTCTCGGTTGACAAGGCGGCGGGCGTACCGGTTTTAGAGAGGGTTGAGGGCTGCAGTGAGGCAGGCCCTGGTGTTAAAGATAGTAGCGTCCCGGTTGTGGCACAGAACCCTGGGCCTTCAGGGGTGGCTCCTGGTGCCGGCCCTAAACAGGGTGATGGGACTGAATTGAGGGTGGCTGACACAGCACTGTCTCGGTCTTGTCTCTGCTCCATTGGGCCGTTAGGGATGCATTTGACCTCTGAGGTGAGGGAAAAAATATGTAAGAGGGAGATTATTGAATTGTTCTCTCTTCTTCTGCTTGAGCAGTCTTTTGAGATCCCCGAGGACTCTAAGAAAGACGTGGCCAAGAAAGAAGAAGAAGAGAGGAAAAAGCATTATCGGAAGTTGCCGAAAACATTTTCTAACTGGTTCCAGGCATTTTTAATATATGCTAGTGTGTTTACCGGTAGGTTTCCTGATCAGGGTGTGGTGCTTTTTTGTTACCTTGATGAGGTGTCTTCTGCTCAGTGGACGTACGAAGGGGATGGCTCGGTAGTCATACGACGAGCAGTTTAGACAGCGTTTGTTGGTCAAACCAGAAATGCGGTGGGATATGGGGTTGTGGCTCAAAATAATGACGCCTTTAAGAGCTTCCCAGTCCTTTCGATGAGGAGCCGGTGGTTCCTCCATCGGTGGATCCCCTGCCATGTTTAGGAAGGGGTGTTGATTTGCCTATAATGAAAAGTTTTGCAAGTGGGGAGCTGTGTGCAAGTTTAAGCACCAGTGCTCGGGTGCGGGGCGTTGCACCCCTATTCGAAGTGTTTCCGAAAAGGTAAACCAGGCGTTATTGGGAAGGCTTCTGAAAAAGGGTAGACTCTGGTGAGACTCAACGCAATGGAGCCCCGGCTCGCCCTGTACGCTAGGCGTAAGGGTTGTTTTGATAAGGCGGCTTTACTATTTCATGGTTTTCAGTTTGGCTTTGTGATTCTGTCACAAGGGGGTTGTGGGGCTCGTCAGTGGCCAGTTGTAGTCCTTGACAAGCTGAAGAAAGAGGTGGAGTTGGGTAGAATGGCAGGCCCGTTTGATCACCCTCCTTTTGAGGATTTGCGGATATCACCTCTTGGGGTGGTTCCAAAGAAGGAGCCTGGTAAATTCAGGCTCAAACATCATTTATTGTTTCCAAAATGGGGTCCGTTAATGATGGCATTCCTCAGGAGTTGTCGTCTGTAAAGTACGCGTCGTTTGATCAGGTGGTTAAATTAGTCAGAGAGGCTGGTGCTGAGGCTTTGTTGGCGAAAGTCGACATTGAGGCGGCTTTCAGACTGTTACCTGTACACCCAACGTTGCATCATCTATTGGGTTGTTGTGTAGATGGTTCTTACTATGTGGACTTGTGCTTGCCCATGGGGTGTTCCATCTCATGCTCGCTTTTTGAACAGTTTAGCACATTTATTGAGTGGGTTGTTGTGGAACGGTCGGGCCTTTCATCATTGGTGCATTATCTTGACGATTTTTTGTTTGTGGGTCCGGCTGGTTCAGGGACTTGTACAATCTTGAGGGTCGTCTGTTATCAGGTGACATCTGATTTTGGTGTGCCCATTGCATTTGGGAAATCTGAGGGACCGGTTACATCCCTTGAATTTTTAGGCATTACCATTGATTCAATGAACATGGAATGTAGGCTGCCCAGGGAGAAGGTTACTGATTTACTGGAGGTTATTGACCGTTTGTTGTTGTTAAAGAAGGTTATGCTTAGGTAGATACAATCCCTGGTGGCCAAGCTGAATTTTGCGTGCACAATTATTCTGATGGGGAGGGTTTTCTGCAGGAGATTATAATTGGCAACCGCTGGTGTTGTGAAGCCGCATCATTTTGTACGGCTCTCCAAAGAACTGAAGGATGACTTGAGGGTTTGGAGGGAGTTCTTGTTGGGCTTTAATGGCTCTGCGTTGATTCAGGCGGTGAGGGTTTCTAATGGGGAGCTGGGGTTGGTCATGGATTCTGCGGGTAGTTGCGGTTTCGGGGCTTATTTCATGGGCCGATGGTGTGCGGCCAAGTGGCCAGAGGAAAGGTTTTGGTGAAGAACTTGGTGTTTTTGGAGTTGTTCCCAATTGTGGTTGCCCTATTTGTCTGGGAGGGAGATTTGAAGAATCAGGCAGTTTTATTTTCTTCAGATAATATGGGAGTTGTGTATGCCTTAAATACATTGACGGCTACGTCTTTGCCTGTGTTGAGATTGTTGCGTCTGCTTGTCCTAAAGTGTTTGCGAATTAATGTTTGCCTGAAGGCCGAACATATCCCTGGTGTTTGTAATTGGAAGGTTGCCCGTGTCCGAGTTTCTTGTGGCGGCTTATGGTGGAGGACAGGTACTTGGGCAGCTTACTCTTGAGTATGGTGGGAGTGGGAAAACAGATTGTGGTCCCAAGGTTTTAAGGAAGGGGGCTTTGACAGTACGGGTGTGTTTTTGGAATTGATGTGGGAATGGGGGGTTTCTCACTTGTCACCTTCCGCAATGGATAGACGTTTGGCAGCATTGGCCTTCCGATTTAAACTATTGGGTTTGCGGGATGTTAAAAAAGGTTTTTGTGTTCGGCGGGTGTTGAAAGGTTTGAAGAAGGGTTCGGGTGGGCCCTCTCCTGACCGAAGGTTTTATCGTTTGTGTGTTGGTCGGATTTTGAGGTCTGCTTGTTTCGTGTGGCTTTTGTTCTAGCTTTCTTCGGAGCCTTTCGAATTTCGGAGTTAGTAAAAATTTGACTTCTATGGGGGGTTTGGCCTTTTCAGATGTGGCCTTGTTTGATTCCAAGGTGGAGATATTTTTGAGGAGGAGTAAGACCAGATCAGCTAGGAAAAGGTAGAATGGTGGTTCTTTTTCCCAGTGGTTTAGAAGTTTGTTCTTGGCGCTGTTTGCATGAGTATTTGCGGGTTCGCCCTGTTATGCTGTTTGGTTTGCTGTTGGTCCACGTTGATGGTAGGCCGTTGTCGCAATTCCAATTTAGGGCTGTTCTTAACAAGTTGTTGTGCCGGTTGGGTTTTGATATTTGAGATTGCGGGTCACATTCCTTCCGCATAGGGGCGGCAACTGAGGCTTCAGTGAGGGGTTTATCAGATTCGGTGGTTAAAGGCATTGGCCGGTGGGGATCCAGTCGGTATCGCCTTTGTGTTCGCTCAGAGTTGGGTGTTTAATTTGGTGGTGTTGTTATTCCCTTTTTTGTGTTTTAGGTGTCAAACGTTTGTGGTTAGTCGGCCACTCTTTTATTTATTGGGCTTGAAGAGCGGCTTCGGTGAAGGTGGATGGTTTACAGTTGGGTATCCCTAAGTCGAGCTGTGAGGTTAAATGGTTCGGTGTCAGGGGGCTTCGTTGGGACAGGTTGTTGCCTCTAGTGGTGGATTATTGCAGATGTTTTCAGCCTCCGACGGTGTTGTTGATCCATGCAGGGGGCAATGATCTTGGTTTTATGCCTCAGAGGGAGTTAGTAAGAAGCATGAAGAGGGACATTGGGAGGCTGGTGGATTTATTCCCTAGGATGAGAATTGTATGGTCAGACATTTTGCCCAGGAGGGTTTGGAGGGCTGCGTGGGACCCATTGCATCTAGATAAAAGTAGGCGAAAAGTTAATAAGCTTATGGGGTCATTTGTCAGGAGGCTTGGAGGTTCGGTGAGCCATCATCCAGACTTAGCAGATGTTGGTCAGGGTGAATTTTATTTGCCGGATGGGGTGCACCTTAACGATTTTGGCCTGCAGTTGTTTATACTTGATTTTAAAGAGGCTGTAGGAGCAATAGTGGGGTTGGCGGGATTGGGCTGAGATGTCAGGCCAGTCGGTGGCGGGGGTGCTAGCCCTTATAATTACAGTAGATTATGACCAAATTGTTAGTGTGGTATTTAGATTCCCATGGTGGGAATTCAAGATGGGGGGGTCTCTAAGGGCAAGGGGTTCCTTAGAGACTGATGTTGATTATTTATAACGGGCTCAATCAATTGCACGGTTGGGTCTAGTGGATGGAGTGACGGCAAGTTAGATATATATATAGGACTAGCACCGCTGTATTTTATGTGTAATGTGTTTACAATTATTTGCACTGTTATTTATTGAGTTATTAAAGTTTTTCTAAAAGTTATTTATTAAATAAAGGAGCTGCAGGCAATTTATACCAACGCTAGGGCCCCTATTTAAGAAAGTCTGGCGGACCTGATCAGACAGTGCGGATCAGGTCCGCCAGACCTCACTGAATACGGTGAGCAATATGCTTGCTGTATTCAGCACTGCACCAACAGCTCACAAGAGCTACTGGTGCAACGCCGGCCCCTGCAGACTTGCGGCCAATGGGCCGCCAGCAGGGGGGTGTCAATCAACCCGATCGTACTCGATCGGGTTGATTTCCGGCAATGTCTGTCCGCCTGCTCAGAGCAGGCTGACAGGTTATGGAGCAGTGGTCTTTGTGACTGCTGTTTCTGGCGAGCCTGCAATTATTTGCACTGTTATTTATTGAGTTATTAAAGTTTTTCTAAAAGTTATTTATTAAATATAGGAGCTGCGACCAATTTATACCAACGCTAAGTCTGATGTCTTTATTTATGGGGTTTAGGTGTTAAGAAAATGTTATTAAGATATTTTGTGTAAAAGGCCGAACATTAGTGACATAAAAGGTCATGACATTCCTTCTGTACGTACAGGAGGCCCATGCTCTGCTAACACGGGCACCCTGCTGTCATTTTGCAATAATAAACCAACAAAGTAATTTTAGCCATTCGGGGGTTATCACAAGGCAGGTGTGGGCTGACAGTATTGCCTGTAACTCACACTTCACAGACCCCAGATGGTCTCTATTCTTGACCCGGTACATTAGCAGTGTGTGCTAAAGATAAATTCTCATTTGTAGATCTTCCGATCCCATGCCCAGCCGTACTTCCTACATCCTCCCTGTAACGTCTTCAGAAAAAGGACCTTTGTAAAACTCCTATTGTCTTCAAAATAAAAGCAAAACATCAAAGCCTTTTCTTATGCATGTCATATAAGATCTGTAAATAAAACATGTTCCTAGACTAATGTACAGAGTTTATTCACCACATAGTTCCTGATTTTCATCTTTTTTGAGACGTTTAAAGAAACACGACACACTTCAAAATATAGAAATATATAAAATGTTTAATCATGTTTAGTAAAAAAAAAAATCTCTGCAATATCCTTTTTTTATTTATTCTCCCCTCCCCCCTTTTCCTCCAGTCTATCAAGCTGAACACTGCTACATATTTCTACCTAACTTGTGCCCAGGGAGAGGGGATAAGATAAGATTCTGCAAAACAGTGTAAGTTTTGCTAACAAAAGGACAAGACAGGAATGCAGCAGACAAGGGTTAAACTGTCACACTGTAGCTACGTATTCATTTATTGCAACAGTACACAAAGTAATCTCCATTGTTGAACTGTGAAAATTGCAGTTAAAAAAAATAATCTTCATAGGCTTAAAGGGACAGTCTACAATAGACTTTCTTTTGTTTTAAAATATATAAACCCTTTATTACCCATTTCCCAGTTTTGCATAAACAACACTGTTATATTAATACACGTTTTACCTCTGTGATTACCCTGTATCTAAGCCTCTGCAGACTGCCCCTTATCTCAGTTATATTAATATACTTTTTACCTCTGTGATTACCTTGTATCTAACCCTCTGCAGACTGCTCTTTATCTCAGTTATATTAATATACTTTTTACCTCTGTGATTACCCTGTATCTAAGCCTCTGCAGACTGCTTCTTATCTCAGTTATATTAATATACTTTTTACCTCTGTGATTACTTTGTATCTAAGCCTCTGCAGACTGCCCCTTATCTCAGTTATATTAATATACTTATTACCTCTGTGATTACCTTGTATCTAACCCTCTGCAGACTGCCCCTTATCTCAGTTATATTAATATACTTATTACCTCTGTGATTACCTTATACCTAAGCCTCTGCAGACTACCCCCTTATCTCAGTTATATTAATATACTTTTTACCTCTGTGATTACCCTGTATCTAAGCCTCTGCAGACGGCCCCTTATCTCAGTTATATTAATATACCTTTTACATCTGTGATTACCCTGTATCTAAGCCTCGGCAGACTGGTCCTTAACTCAGTTATATTAATATACTTTTTACCTCTGTGATTACCTTGTATCTAAGCCTCTGCAGACTGCCCCTTATCTCAGTTATATTAATATACTTTTTACTTCTGTGGTTACCCTGTATCTAAGCCTCGGCAGACTGGTCCTTAACAAAATTATATTAATATGCTCATTACTTCTGTGATTACCTTGTATTTAAGCCTCTGCAGACTGCCCCTTATCTCAGTTATATTAATATACATTTTACCTCTGTGATTACCTTGTATCTAAGCCTCTGCAGACTGCTCCTTATCTGTTATATTAATATACTTTTTTCCTCTGTGATTACCCTGTATCTAAGCCTCTGCATACTGCCCCTTATCTCAGTTATATTAAAATACTTTTTACCTTTGTGATCACCTTGTATCTAAGCCGCTGCAGACTGCCCCTTATCTCAGTTATATTAATATAATTTTTACCTCTGTGATTACCCTGTATCTAAGCCTCTGCAGACTGCTTCTTATCTCAGTTATATTAATATACTTTTTACCTCTGTGATTACTTTGTATCTAAGCCTCTGCAGACTGCCCCTTATCTCAGTTATATTAATATACTTATTACCTCTGTGATTACCTTGTATCTAACCCTCTGCAGACTGCCCCTTATCTCAGTTATATTAATATACTTATTACCTCTGTGATTACCTTATACCTAAGCCTCTGCAGACTACCCCCTTATCTCAGTTATATTAATATACTTTTTACCTCTGTGATTACCCTGTATCTAAGCCTCTGCAGACGGCCCCTTATCTCAGTTATATTAATATACCTTTTACATCTGTGATTACCCTGTATCTAAGCCTCGGCAGACTGGTCCTTAACTCAGTTATATTAATATACTTTTTACCTCTGTGATTACCTTGTATCTAAGCCTCTGCAGACTGCCCCTTATCTCAGTTATATTAATATACTTTTTACTTCTGTGGTTACCCTGTATCTAAGCCTCGGCAGACTGGTCCTTAACAAAATTATATTAATATGCTCATTACTTCTGTGATTACCTTGTATTTAAGCCTCTGCAGACTGCCCCTTATCTCAGTTATATTAATATACATTTTACCTCTGTGATTACCTTGTATCTAAGCCTCTGCAGACTGCTCCTTATCTGTTATATTAATATACTTTTTTCCTCTGTGATTACCCTGTATCTAAGCCTCTGCATACTGCCCCTTATCTCAGTTATATTAAAATACTTTTTACCTTTGTGATCACCTTGTATCTAAGCCGCTGCAGACTGCCCCTTATCTCAGTTATATTAATATACTTTTTACCTCTGTGATTACCGGTATCTAAGTCTTTGCAGACTGCTCCTTATCTCAGTTATTTTAATAGACTGTTTACCTCTGTGATTACCCTGTATCTAACTTCACCATAAAGAGATTTGAGAGCGAACGGCAGGGTAAATTTAAAACAATGTCTTTATTGATCCAAAAAATTTAAAAGCTGATGGTACAAACAGCGAAGAAAGTTGCACACAAGCACCTGGGGTAAGCAAGCTTACGTGTTTCGGCTGTTAGGCCGTAATCATAGCATGAGGTAGCCTATACCAGGTGAAGCTTATATACATACACAATTAATAAACATCACAGGTTAAAGGTTAAAACAACTCCCCTTGGTGAATTAACATTTGGTGTGCCAGAAACCAATATTGGAACCAATGGTATGAAATATTATATTGTTATGTAAATACACAATTGAGAAAGGGAATATTGAATCAATAAATGAGACCATTATAATGTAAATATTATAAACCATATTGCATAGTAGAACAGGATAATTCTAGCGGCCCTACAAAAATAGAAACTATAGATGATAGGTAATACAACACAATACATATGTATATATATATATATATATACATGTCTTCAATAAGTGTATACTGAATAGGTGTTAGATAAGCAATAAATACATATGCTAATATCAGGGCTACAAAATGTCATTAGTGCCATAGAATCAATGGCATGTGGCTATAAATATATATGTGACACCATACAAACTATATCTTCAGCAAAGTACCCCTATAAATTAAGGAATGGTCTGATTTTTCTGAGGACTTCCAAAGGTATGTCCTAAGGGTGGCCTTATTCCTCTTAACACATAATTTTTTTGAATTTGAGGGTACTTTCTATCTCCAAAGATGTGGGACAGCTATGGGGGCCAAGTTTGCCCCCTCTTATGCCAACCTATTCATGGGTTGGTGGGAGCTGTCCCACATCTACAGGCCTGAGATAGTGTTTTTTCGTCGTTTTATCGACGATGTAATTCTGATCTGGAGTGGTAGTGAACTAAATTTGGAATTAGCATATCAATACAAATAATATTGGTCTAAAGTTCACCCATGAGACAGACAAAATCAAGATAAATTTTCTTGATATAACACTCAAAGGCAGCCCTGATGGAACAATCGCCACCAGTCTTTATAGAAAACCCATCTCTGGCAACTCATTGCTACATGCAAAGAGTTGCCATCCTAAACACGTACCCTATGCGATAGCTAAGGGACAATTGATTCGGGTTAAACGGAATTGTACAGACATAAAAGATTGTCAGTACCAGATGAAGGAGGTTAATAAACGTTTGTTACAAAGGGGTTACCCAAGTAGCACAGTCAAGAGGGCCTTCAATGATGTCTCTAAACTACATAGATCTGATTTAATTAAAGACAAACAAAAGAAAGAGAAAACACACAAGGGTGTTACTTTTGTCACTGACTTTAGTTCCCAATATGAAGAAATATGCAATATAGTCAAAAATCACTTCAAGATGCTTGTTGCGGATGACAGACTAATAGATTGTGTACAAGAGGGGGTTAGATGTTCCTATCGTAGGAATCGGACACTGGGTAACATTTTGTCACCCACGGTCCTTAAGAAGCCATCACTACAAACTAGTTCATGGCTTACCCACAAAGGGTCATACAGGTGCGGCAGCTCCAGATGTGGGGCTTGTGAGTACCTGATAGTGTCTGATACCTTCAGATCTACCAAAACTGGCAAAATATATGATATTAATTTCTGTCTCAACTGCACCTCTACCTATGTTATATATTGCATAACATGCATAGCTTGTGGCAAACAATATACAGGACTTACGACGAGAGATGTTAGATCTCGAGTGAGAGAACATCTCTCTACCATTAGAGTGGGCAAAGCATCTACCCCACTGGTACACCACTTTTCAGTGGTTCACAATAAGGAATTGTCCTGCTTCTCCTGGCAACCTATTGATATGGTCCCTTATCCCAAGAGGGGAGGTGATAGGGATACTGTCTTGGGGAAGCGGGAGATGCTGTGGATCTTCAAATTGGAGACCAAAATTCCGCATGGACTAAACTCCGAATTCGACCTCATTAACTACTGGGAATAATAAAATAATAATAATAATAAATAAAAATAAAAATATAAATATCCCATTTCTAGTGTGTAGTAACCATATCATCCTCTAGCGCATTGAGCTTGTTTCCTTAACAAAATAGTAAAAGCATTTTGCTCCTTTGTTTCCCTTTCTATTCACCATTTATATACATGTTACTTACAGTATGAGATACTCTGTAGATCATCAGTACATTCACCAGTTACCATATGGATTTACCTAGTTATCGATCTGATTGCTATAAGTTTAGAGAGGGCACTTATATGACCTACAAGGATTTATAGATTGTTTGAGTTAATTATATCTTAGTTATTCCATAGGCCAGATTCGTAGACATATGGCATCATTATAGACTACCCCCTTATACATATATATATGTTTCTATAATTTATAGGGGTACTTTGCTGAAGATATAGTTTGTATGGTGTCACATATATATTTATAGCCACATGCCATTGATTCTATGGCACTAATGACATTTTGTAGCCCTGATATTAGCATATGTATTTATTCCTTATCCAACACCTATTCAGTATACACTTATTGAAGACATGTATATATTGTTACGGTTGCCTCCAGGCTGGCTGGAAGTTGGACCGTAGAAAAGGATGCTCCTAGCGCTCACCAAAGGAGCAGCAGCACCGTAGACTCTATAACTGCTGCGTAGCCACCATAAGTAATGCAGACTCTATGAACCACCGCTGCTGGGCTGGTATCTCGCCATCTGCTCTGCGCCCTGGACCTATGACCAGGCTCCAGTAGGTGAACCTCTTCCTTCTGTAGCAATCCCTGTAGCTAAGGGAGTATGAAGAGCATAGCAATCCCTGTAGTGATATAAGCTGTATCCTACAAACATGAGTCAAAGCTTCAAGTTAGAGGGTCAACATAGGTCTGAAGTGCTGGAGCACACAGCCTGCTTTTATTGAGGTTACATGCAAAACAGGACACTCTCAGGGGGAGGCATAAAATCCCCCATCACACATTTGATATTAGATAGAGAGACACTCCCTTTGACAGGCCACAACATTTACTTCAGCAGATAACATTACACACAATAAAACAATGCAGTCCACCTTATCAATACTAGTCTGATTAGACAATGGGAAAGTTGATCACTAAACCTAACTAGAGCTAATCCCAGCAGACTTGTATTTAGAATGCTTCTTGAAGCTGAACAAAGTTATCTCTGTAGTTCTGACTGAAGGGTCTGTCACATAGCACTTAATGGCACACAATGAAACTGAACCAAGTGGGAGAAAGCCAGGGACAAGTCATTTCACAGGTCTGGGGACATAGTCTTAAAGGGGCATTGTTCAACCAAAGTCACAATATGTCCCCAGACGGTTCTTAAAGGGCCATACACACCCAATAAAAGTTAATATGTTTTCATGGGCACAATATTCCAGGGGCCATAGTCATGTGGAAGGAGGCTGGCAAATAGGCTTCTCCAAAATCCAGGGAAGCAGGGCAATTTTCCATTTAAAGGGCCAGTTACAAATAGCAGTTTGTAACATATATATATATACATATGTATTGTGTTGTATTACCTATCATCTATAGTTTCTATTTTTGTAGGGCCGCTAGAATTATCCTGTTCTACTATGCAATATGGTTTATAATATTTACATTATAATGGTCTCATTTATTGATTCAATATTCCCTTTCTCAATTGTGTATTTACATAACAATATAATATTTCATACCATTGGTTCCAATATTGGTTTCTGGCACACCAACTGTTAATTCACCAAGGGGAGTTTTTTTAACCTTTAACCTGTGATGTTTATTAATTGTGTATGTATATAAGCTTCACCTGGTATAGGCTACCTCATGCTATGATTACGGCCTAACAGCCGAAACGCGTAAGCTTGCCTACCCCAGGTGCTTGTGAGCAACTTTCTTCGCTGTTTGTACCATCAGCTTTTAAATTTTTTGGATCAATAAAGACATTGTTTTAAATTTACCCTGCCGTTCGCTCTCAAATCTCTTTATGGTGAAGTTACTATTGCCTGTTTGAGCGATACGGCACCCTGCCTAAAGAAGTCCTCTACTTGTTTCAAGCTCCCGGTTTGTTACGGGATTTACCTCACTCTTTCGACTATCGTTGATGAGCCAACGGAACCTCCTGAATCTTCATGGGCTGACATGCTGATGACACTCGGGTAACACGCCCCCAGCAACAAAGCGTAGGATCGGATTGAACGACACATAGGACGTCAGCGTGTATGCAACACGCCCCTTCGCCTGGTCGGGCGTCTCTCCGCTTTCCACCTATCCCATGACCGCAGCCTGGTTCTGCGGGAAATTATATCAGGAGCCATTGAATAACCACGGACCCATTCCTTTTTGTATAGAGTATAACCGTAAGTTACACGGACTCTATCTTTGGTGGTGAGACACCTAATAATTTGTTTGGGTTAAGTGTACAAGCACTACTGAGTGAATTGAACTGAGGTAATTGCCCCCCACACCGGTGTACAATCTTTACATTTAGACTTTGTACATAAGAGCAGAGGATTTTATTCTGTTATATGAAATCTCTCCCCAATTTGTATCTTGTTGGTTTAATACCCTGTATCTAAGCCTCTGCAGACTGCTCCTTATCTCAGTTATATTAATACACTTTTTACCTCTGTGATTACCCTGTATCTAAGCCTCTGCAGACTGCCCCTTATCTCAGGTATATTAATATACTTTTTACCTCTGTGATTACCTTGTATCTAAGCCTCTGCAGACTGCACCCCTTATCTCAGTTATATTAATATACTTTTTACCTCTGTGATTACCTTGTATCTAAGCCTCTGCAGACTGCCCCCTTATCTCAGTTATACTAATATACTTTTTACCTCTGTGATTACCTTGTATCTAAGCCTCTGCAGACTGCTCCTTATCTCAGTTATATTAATATATACTTTTTACCTCTGTGATTACCTTGTATCTAAGCCTCTGCAGACTGCTCCTTATCTCAGTTATATTAATATACTTTTTACCTCCTTGATTACCTTGTATCTAAGCCTCTGCAGACTGCTCCTTATCTCAGTTATATTAATATACTTTTTACCTCTGTGATTACCTTGTATCTAAGCCTCTGCAGACTGTTCCTTATCTCAGTTATATTAATATACTTTTTACCTCTGTGATTACCTTGTATCTAAGCCTCTGCAGACTGCTCCTTATCTCAGTTATATTAATATACTTTTTACCTCTGTGATTACTGTGTATCTAAGCCTCTGCATACTGTCCCTTATCTCAGTTATATTAATATACTTTTTACCTCTGTGATTACTGTGTATCTAAGCCTCTGCAGACTGCCCCTTATCTCAGTTATATTAATATACTTTTTACCTCTGTGATTACTGTGTATCTAAGCCTCTGCAGACTGCCCCTTATCTCAGTTATATTAATATACTTTTTACCTCTGTGATTACTGTGTATCTAAGCCTCTGCATACTGTCCCTTATCTCAGTTATATTAATATACTTTTTACCTCTGTGATTACTGTGTATCTAAGCCTCTGCAGACTGCCCCTTATCTCAGTTATATTAATATACTTTTTTACCTCTGTGATTACTGTGTATCTAAGCCTCTGCATACTGTCCCTTATCTCAGTTATATTAATATACTTTTTACCTCTGTGATTACTGTGTATCTAAGCCTCTGCAGACTGCCCCTTATCTCAGTTATATTAATATACTTTTTACCTCTGTGATTACTGTGTATCTAAGCCTCTGCAGACTGCCCCTTATCTCAGTTATATTAATATACTTTTTACCTCTGTGATTACTGTGTATCTAAGCCTCTGCAGACTGCCCCTTATCTCAGTTATATTAATATACTTTTTACCTCTGTGATTACTGTGTATCTAAGCCTCTGCAGACTGCCCCTTATCTCAGTTATATTAATATACTTTTTACCTCTGTGATTACCATGTATCTAAGCCTCTGCAGACTGCCCCTTATATCAGTTATATTAATATACTTTTTACCTCTGTGATTACTGTGTATCTAAGCCTCTGCATACTGTCCCTTATCTCAGTTATATTAATATACTTTTTACCTCTGTGATTACTGTGTATCTAAGCCTCTGCAGACTGCCCCTTATCTCAGTTATATTAATATACTTTTTACCTCTGTGATTACTGTGTATCTAAGCCTCTGCAGACTGCCCCTTATCTCAGTTATATTAATATACTTTTTACCTCTGTGATTACTGTGTATCTAAGCCTCTGCATACTGTCCCTTATCTCAGTTATATTAATATACTTTTTACCTCTGTGATTACTGTGTATCTAAGCCTCTGCAGACTGCCCCTTATCTCAGTTATATTAATATACTTTTTTACCTCTGTGATTACTGTGTATCTAAGCCTCTGCATACTGTCCCTTATCTCAGTTATATTAATATACTTTTTACCTCTGTGATTACTGTGTATCTAAGCCTCTGCAGACTGCCCCTTATCTCAGTTATATTAATATACTTTTTACCTCTGTGATTACTGTGTATCTAAGCCTCTGCAGACTGCCCCTTATCTCAGTTATATTAATATACTTTTTACCTCTGTGATTACTGTGTATCTAAGCCTCTGCAGACTGCCCCTTATCTCAGTTATATTAATATACTTTTTACCTCTGTGATTACTGTGTATCTAAGCCTCTGCAGACTGCCCCTTATCTCAGTTATATTAATATACTTTTTACCTCTGTGATTACCATGTATCTAAGCCTCTGCAGACTGCCCCTTATATCAGTTATATTAATATACTTTTTACCTCTGTGATTACCGTGTATCTAACCCTCTGCAGACTGCCCATTATCTCAGTTATATTAATATACTTTTTACGTCTGTGATTACCTTGTATCTAAGCCTCTGCAGACTGCACCTTATCTCAGTTATATTAATATACTTTTTACCTCTGTGATTACCTTGTATCTAAGCCTCTGCAGACTGCACCTTATCTCAGTTATATTAATATACTTTTACCTCTGTGATTACCCTGTATCTAAGCCTCTGCAGACTGCTCCCTTATCTCAGTTATATTATTTTACTTTTTACCTCTGTGATTACCTTGTATCTAAGCCTCTTCTAACAGCCCCCTGATCACATGACATTTTATTTATTATCTATTGACTTGCATTTAGTATTGTGTTGTGCTAACTCTTAAATAACTCTTCGGGTGTGAACACAATGTTATCTATATGACCCACATGAACTAGCAGTCTCCTGTTGTGAAAAACAAATTAAAAAGCATGTGATAAAATGCTGTCAGTAGTGGCTTAGAAACAGGCAGAAATTTAGAGGTTTAAATGTTATAAAGTATATTAATATAATAATTTTAGTTGTACAAAGCTGGGGAATGGGTAGTAATGGCGTTATCTATCTTTTTAAATAATAACAACTTTAGTGTAGACTGTCCCTTTAAGGTGACACTTGTTATTATCACCAATTTGTCCTTTTTTTTTTTAGGTAAAACAATGATAAAATGACAAATATATGCATCAATACACTCTTTGTACTCCTTGAGCATATCAGTATATTTCAGCTATTTATTGTTCTCCCAAAATAGCGCACATTATATTTCTGATAAATATTTCATCAACACAAGTAGGTGACAAAATGTCAGATGAATGCAATAATGAGTTTCTAGAAGGACATTGTCTTTTTTGTGTCACTAGAAGAAACTGACTGTTCAGACGGAAGTATCGCGTATCCGAAGGAGATATGATATCAGCAAGACCGTGTTAGCTTGAATAGCAACACATGATCGTGTCAAAACCACCTCCCTTATATTAGAATGAAGCCAGAGATGAGCTTGGGAAAAAAAACATATTTGTGTCATTTTATGGGAAAAGTGTGACTTGCTTCAAATCGTTTGCTAGATTACAAGTGGAGCGCTATTTAAAGCTCCAGCTCACTAGAACTAAGCTTTTTGTGCACCGGATTGTGCTCGTATTATGAGTTGAAAGTAAATTATTTATGCTTGCACACTAACCCGACGCGCATAAAAAGCTGAACTTAGAATATCGCACGTGCGATAACTTATTTCCTCATAGAAGTCAATAGAGCAACAAAGTAGAAAGAAACACAAAAACATATTGATATTTCCCATTTCAATGATCTTCACATAGCAGAATAGGTTCTATTTATTCCTAAATACATATTTCTACATATATCTGCTGTTTTCTTGCACAAATATATAGTTATACCTATATAAGTAATATATAGATATAATTAGACAGTATATAGGTATAGATATATACAGATATATATAGGAATATATATTTACAAAGACATAGAACATATTCAGCTATATGCAGAACGTGGGAATGTGAAGTGTTTACAGTAAATATACAGTATAACCCTTGATTAACCCCTTAAGGACCACCACACTTTTCCATTTTCTGACCGTTTGGGACCAGGGCTATTTTTACATTTTTCTGTGTTTGTGTTTAGCTGTAATTTTCCTCTTACTCATTTACTGTACCCACACATATTATATACCTTTTTTCTCTCCATTAAATGGACTTTCTAAAGATAACAATATTTTCATCATATCTTATAATTTACTATACAATTTTTTATAAAATATGATTAAAAAATGGAAAAAAACTAACTTTTTATAACTTTGATCCCCAAAATCTGTTACACATCTACAACCACACTAAATAGTTTCTAAGGCCTAGATTTGAAGTCTGGCGGTAGCTGTGAAAACCAGCGTTAGAGGCTCCTAACGCTGGTTTTAGGCTACCGCCGGTATTTGGAGTCAGTCAGGAAAGGGTCTAACGCTCACTTTTCAGCCGCGACTTTTCCATACCGCAGATCCCCTTACGTCAATTGCGTATCCTATCTTTTCAATGGGATTTTTCTAACTCCGGTATTTAGAGTCGTGTCTGAAGTGAGCGTTAGAAATCTAACGACAAAACTCCAGCCGCAGAAAAAAGTCAGTAGTTAAGAGCTTTCTGGGCTAACGCCGGTTCATAAAGCTCTTAACTACTGTACTCTAAAGTACACTAACACCCATAAACTACCGATGTACCCCTAAACCGAGGCCCCCCCCCCACATCGCCGCCACTCGATTACATTTTTTTAACCCCTAATCTGCCGACCGCCACCTACGTTATCCTTATGTACCCCTAATCTGCTGCCCCTAACACCGCCGACCCCTATATTATATTTATTAACCCCTAATCTGCCCCCCTCAACGTCGCCTCCACCTGCCTACACTTATTAACCCCTAATCTGCCGAGCGGACCGCACCGCTACTATAATAAAGTTATTAACCCCTAATCCGCCTCACTAACCCTATAATAAATAGTATTAACCCCTAATCTGCCCTCCCTAACATCGCCGACACCTAACTTCAATAATTAACCCCTAATCTGCCGACCGGAGCTCACCACTATTCTAATAAATGTATTAACCCCTAAAGCTAAGTCTAACCCTAACACTAACACCCCCCTAACTTAAATATAATTTAAATCTAACGAAATTAATTAACTCTTATTTAATTAATTTTAGGATTAATATTTATTTTACAGGTAACTTTGTATTTATTTTAACCAGGTACAATAGCTATCTTCATCCAACCCAAGCGGGGGCTGGCGATCCATCATCCGGTGGCTGAAGAGGTCCAGAAGAGGCTCCAAAGTCTTCATCCTATCCGGGAAGAAGAGTAGATCCGGACCGGCAACCGTCATCTTCTGTTCCGATCAGCCAATAGAATGCGAGCTCAATCTGATTGGCTGATTGGATCAGCCAATCGGATTGATCTTGATTCTGATTGGCTGATTCCATCAGCCAATCAGAATATTCCTACCTTAATTCCGATTGGCTGATAGAATCCTATCAGCCAATCGGAATTTGGCCCTTAAAGGAACCGTCATTCTTCAGTTGGACGTCGATGGATGAAGATGGGTCTGCGGTGGAGGTCTTCAGGATGGAGCCGGTCCTCATCGGATGAAGATAGAAGATGCCGCTTGGAAGATGATGGTTGCCGGTCCGGATCTACTCTTCTTCCCGGATAGGATGAAGACTTTGGAGCCTCTTCTGGACCTCTTCAGCCACCGGATGATGGATCGCCAGCCCCCGCTTGGGTTGGATGAAGATTTTCGAGCCAGGACCGATCAGTGATACCCGGTGAGGTGAAGACAAGGTAGGATGATCTTCAGGGGCTTAGTGTTAGGTTTATTTAAGGGGGGTTTGGGTTAGATTAGGGGTATGTCGGTTGTGGGTTGTAATGTTGGGGGGGGGTATTGTATGTTTTTCTTTACAGGCAAAAGAGCTGAACTTCTTGGGGCATGCCCCGCAAAGGGCCCTGTTCAGGGCTGGTAAGGTAAAAGAGCTTTGAACTTTAGTAATTTAGAATAGGGTAGGGCATTTTTTATTTTGGGGGTCTTTGTTATTTTATTAGGGGGCTTAGAGTAGGTGTAATTAGTTTAAAATTGTTGTAATATTTTTCTTATGTTTGTAAATATTTTTTTATTTTTTGTAACTTAGTTCTTTTTTATTTTTTGTACTTTAGTTAGTTTATTTCATTGTAGTTATTTGTAGGTATTGTATTTAATTAATGTATTGATAGTGTAGTGTTAGGTTTAATTGTAGGTAATTGTAGGTATTTTATTTAATTAATTTAATGATAGTATAGTGTTAGGTTTAATTGTAACTTAGGTTAGGATTTATTTTACAGGTAATTTTGTAATTATTTTAACTATTTTAGCTATTAAATAGTTCTTAACTATTTAATAGCTATTGTACCTGGTTAAAATAAATACAAAGTTACCTGTAAAATAAATATTAATCCTAAAATAGCTATAATATAATTATAATTTATATTGTAGCTATATTAGGATTTATTTTACAGGTAAGTATTTAGCTTTAAATAGGAATAATTTATTTAATAAGAGTTAATTATTTTCGTTAGATTTAAATTATATTTAAGTTAGGGGGTGTTAGTGTTAGGGTTAGACTTAGCTTTAGGGGTTAATACATTTATTAGAATAGCTGTGAGCTCCGGTCGGCAGATTAGGGGTTAATAATTGAAGTTAGGTGTCGGCGATGTTAGGGAGGGCAGATTAGGGGTTAATACTATTTATTATAGGGTTAGTGAGGCGGATTAGGGGTTAATAACTTTATTATGATAGCGGTGCGGTCCGTTCGGCAGATTAGGGGTTAATAAGTGTAGGCAGGTGGAGGCGACGTTGTGGGGGGCAGATTAGGGGTTAATAAATATAATATAGGGGTCGGCGGTGTTAGGGGCAGCAGATTAGGGGTACATAAGGATAATGTAAGTAGCGGCGGTTTACGGAGCGGCAGATTAGGGGTTAAAAATAATATGCAGGGGTCAGCGATAGCGGGGGCGGCAGATTAGGGGTTAATAAGTGTAAGGCTAGGGGTGTTTAGACTCGGGGTACATGTTAGGGTGTTAGGTGCAGACGTAGGAAGTGTTTCCCCATAGCAAACAATGGGGCTGCGTTAGGAGCTGAACGCGGCTTTTTTGCAGCTGTTAGGTTTTTTTTCAGCTCAAACAGCCCCATTGTTTCCTATGGGGGAATCGTGCACGAGCACGTTTTTGAGGCTGGCTGCATCCGTAAGCACCGCTGGTATCGAGAGTTGAAGCTGCGTTAAATATGCTCTACGCTCTTTTTTTGGAGCCTAACGCAGCCTTTATGTGGACTCTCAATACCAGAGTTATTTTTATGGTGCGGCCAGAAAAAAGCCGGCGTTAGCTACGCGGGTCCTTACCGACAAAACTCTAAGGCCTAGATTTAGAGTTTGGCGTTAGCCGTGAAAACCAGCGTTAGAGGCTCCTAACGCTGGTTTTAGGCTACCGCCGGTATTTGGAGTCACTCAAAATAGGGTCTAACGCTCACTTTTCAGCCGCGACTTTTCAATGGGATCTTTCTAACTCCGGTATTTAGAGTCGTTTCTGAAGTGAGCGTTAGAGCTCTCACGACAAAACTCCAGCCGCAGAAAAAAAGCAGGAGTTAAGAGCTTTCTGGGCTAACGCCGGTTCATAAAGCTCTTAACTACTGTACCCTAAAGTACACTAACACCCATAAACTACCTATGTACCCCTAAACTGAGGTCCCCCCACATCGCCGCAACTCGATTAATTTTTTTTAACCCCTAATCTGCCGACCGCCACCTACGTTATACTTATGTACCCCTAATCTGCTGCCCCTAACACCTCCGACCCCTATATTATATTTATTAACCCCTAATCTGCCCCCCTCAACGTCGCCGACACCTGCCTACACTTATTAACCCCTAATCTGCCGAGCGGACCTGAGCGCTACTATAATAAAGTTATTAACCCCTAATCCGCCTCACTAACCCTATCATAAATAGTATTAACCCCTAATCTGCCGTCCCTAACATCGCCGACACCTAACTTCAATTATTAACCCCTAATCTGACGACCGAATCTCGCCGCTATTCTAATAAATGTATTAACCCCTAAAGCTAAGTCTAACCCTAACACCCCCCTATGTTAAATATAATTTTAATCTAACGAAATTAATTAACTCTTATTAAATAAATTATTCCTATTTAAAGCTAAATACTTACCTGTAAAATAAATCCTAATATAGCTACAATATAAATTATAATTACATTGTAGCTATTTTAGGATTAATATTTATTTTACAGGCAACTTTGTAATTATTTTAACCAGGTACAATAGCTATTAAATAGTTAAGAACTATTTAATAGTTACCTAGTTAAAATAATAACAAAATTACCTGTAAAATAAGTCCTAACCTAAGTTATAATTAAACCTAACACTACCCTATCAATAAATTAATTAAATAAAATACCTACAATTACCTACAATAAAACCTAACACTACACTTTCAATAAATAAATTAAATACAATTTCTACAAATAACTACAATTACATAAACTAACTAAAGTACAAAAAATAAAAAAGAACTAAGTTACAAAAAATAAAAAAATATTTACAAACATAAGAAAAATATTACAACAATTTTAAACTAATTACACCTACTCTAAGCCCCCTAATAAAATAACAAAGACCCCCAAAATAAAAAAATTCCCTACCCTATTCTAAATTAATAAATTTAAAAGCTCTTTTACCTTACCAGCCCTGAACAGGGCCCTTTGCGGGGCATGCCCCAAGAAAATCAGCTCTTTTGCCTGTAAAAAAAAACATACAATACCCCCCCCCAACATTACAACCCACCACCCACATACCCCTAATCTAACCCAAACCCCCCTTAAATAAACCTAACACTAAGCCCCTGAAGATCTTCCTACCTTGTCTTCACCTCAACAGGTATCACCGATCTGTCCTGGCATCCGGTGCTGAAGAGGTCCAGAAGAGGCTCCAAAGTCTTCCTCCTATCCGGCAAGAAGAGGACATCCGGACCGGCAAACATCTTCATCCAAGCTGCATCTTCGATCTTCTTCCATCCGGTGCGGAGCGGGTCCATGTTGAAGCATCCGACGCATCTTCTTCCGGCGTCTCCCGACGAATGACGGTTCCTTTAAGGGACGTCATCCAAGATGGCGTCCCTCAAATTCCGATTGGCTGATAGGATTCTATCAGCCAATCGGAATTAAGGTAGGAATATTCTGATTGGCTGATGGAATCAGCCAATCAGAATCAAGTTCAATCCGATTGGCTAATCCAATCAGCCAATCAGATTGAGCTCGCATTCTATTGGCTGATCGGAACAGCCAATAGAATGCGAGCTCAATCTGATTGGCTTGCCCCGCAAAGGGCCCTGTTCAGGGCTGGTAAGGTAAAAGAGCTTTTAAATTTATTAATTTAGAATAGGGTAGGGAATTTTTTTATTTTGGGGGTCTTTGTTATTTTATTAGGGGGCTTAGAGTAGGTGTAATTAGTTTAAAATTGTTGTAATATTTTTCTTATGTTTGTAAATATTTTTTTATTTTTTGTAACTTAGTTCTTTTTTATTTTTTGTACTTTAGTTAGTTTATGTAATTGTAGTTATTTGTAGAAATTGTATTTAATTTATTTATTGATAGTGTAGTGTTAGGTTTTATTGTAGGTAATTGTAGGTATTTTATTTAATTAATTTATTGATAGGGTAGTGTTAGGTTTAATTATAACTTAGGTTAGGACTTATTTTACAGGTAATTTTGTTATTATTTTAACTAGGTAACTATTAAATAGTTCTTAACTATTTAATAGCTATTGTACCTGGTTAAAATAAATACAAAGTTACCTGTAAAATAAATATTAATCCTAAAATAGCTATAATATAATTATAATTTATATTGTAGCTATATTAGGATTTATTTTACAGGTAAGTATTTAGCTTTAAATAGGATTAATTTACTTAATAAGAGTTAATTAATTTCGTTAGATTTAAATTATATTTAACTTAGGGGGGTGTTAGTATTAGGGTTAGACTTAGCTTTAGGGGTTAATACATTTATTAGAATAGCGGCGAGATTCGGTCGTCAGATTAGGGGTTAATAATTGAAGTTAGGTGTCGGCGATGTTAGGGAGGGCAGATTAGGGGTTAATACTATTTATGATAGGGTTAGTGAGGCGGATTAGGGGTTAATAACTTTATTATAGTAGCGCTCAGGTCCGCTCGGCAGATTAGGGGTTAATAAGTGTAGGCAGGTGTCGGCGACGTTGAGGGGGGCAGATTAGGGGTTAATAAATATAATACAGGGGTCGACGGTGTTAGGGGCAGCAGATTAGGGGTACATAAGGATAACATAGGTGGCGGCGCTTTGCGGTCGGCAGATTAGGGGTTAATTATTGTAAGTAGCTGGCTGCGACGTTGTGGGGGGCAGGTTAGGGGTTAATAAATATAATATAGGGGTCGGCGGTGTTAGGGGCAGCAGATTAGGGGTACATAGGGATAACGTAGGTTGCGGCGGTGTACGGAGCGGCAGATTAGGGGTTAATAATATAATGCAGGGGTCAGCGATAGCGGGGGCGGCAGATTAGGGGTTAATAATAATATGCAGGGGTCAGCGATAGCGGGGGCGGCAGATTAGGGGTTAATAAGTGTAAGGTTAGGAAGATTACTGCAGCTTTAAGCTCAGCTCACCACACCCCCTGGGTGTGTCTGGGTCTCTGTGACATCATCAGAAGCCATGTTAGTTTTACTGATGGAACCTGCTAGAGAATAAGCCATGTGGCTGTAGCTGAATAAAAGTTATCTAAAGTTCCTGCTGCAGAGTCTTCATGATATGTGCAAGACACAAGGTAACAGCACACAACTGAATGTTCTAATCCTGACTACACACAGAACATAACAGCTCATTCAGTTGTGTGCTGTTACCTTGTGTCTTGCACATATCATGAAGACTCTGCAGCAGGAACTTTAGATAACTTTTATTCAGCTACAGCCACATGGCTTATTCTCTAGCAGGTTCCATCAGTAAAACTAACATGGCTTCTGATGATGTCACAGAGACCCAGACACACCCAGGGGGTGTGGTGAGCTGAGCTTAAAGCTGCAGTAATCTTAACAGGGGTGTTTAGACTCGGGGTACATGTTAGAGTGTTAGGTGCAGACGTAGGAAGTGTTTCCGCATAGCAAACAATGGGGCTGCGTTAGGAGCTGAACGCTGCTTTTTTGCAGGTGTTAGTTTTTTTTTCAGCTCAAACAGCCCCATTGTTTCCTATGGGGGAATCATGCACGAGCACGTTTTTGAGGCCGGCCGCGTCCGTAAGCAACTCTGGTATCGAGAGTTGCATTTGCGGTAAAAATGCTCTACGCTCCTTTTTTGGAGCCTAACGCAGCATTTTTTTTGACTCTCGATACCAGAGTTAATTTTATGGTGCGGCCAGAAAAAAGCCTGCGTAGCGTTAACAGCCCATCTACCGCCAAACTCCAAATCTAGGCCTAAATCTAGCCGTAAATTTTTACATGTTCTTTGCTTGCGTGCATAATTGATTCAAAGCTAGTCTCTACTTAATATATTTTAATGTGTTTTAAAAATGTAACTAATCACAAGAATTTTAGAAATAAGTATTAATTTCAATTGTTTCATATATACATTTTAATTGGAGGTTGTTTTAAAGAATAATAGCAAATAAATTGTATTATAACCCAGGTATATACTGACAATTAGATGGTGTTATTATGAGTGTAACTGTACTGTGTAATGTATATTTATTAGATAGTGTTATTATGAGTGTAACTGTACTGTCAAATGTACATTTATTAGACAGTGTTATTATGTGTGTAACTGTACTGTGTAATGTATATTTATTAGACGGTGTTATTATGAGTGTAACTGTACTGTGTAATGTATATTTATTAGATGGTGTTATTATGTGTGTAACTGTACTGTGTAATGTATATTTATTAGATAGTGTTATTATGTGTGTAACTGTACTGTGTAATGTATATTTATTAGACAGTGTTATTATGTGTGTAACTGTACTGTGTAATGTATATTTATTAGATACTGTTATTATTAGTGTAACTGTACTGTGTAATGTATATTTATTAGACAGTGTTATTATGTGTGTAACTGTACAGTGTAATGTATATTTATTAGATAGTGTTATTATGAGTGTAACTGTACTGTGTAATGTATATTTATTACATGGTGTTATTATGTGTGTAACTGTACTGTGTAATGTATATTTATTAGATAGTGTTATTATAAGTGTAACTGTACTGTGTAATGTATTTTTATTAGAAGTGTTATTATGTGTGTAACTGTACTGTGTAATGTATATTTATTAGATAGTGTTATTATGTGTGTAACTGTACCATGTAATGTATATTTATTAGACAGTTTTATAATTTGTGTAACTGTACTGTGTAATGTACGTTTATTAGACAGTTTTATTATGAGTGTAACTGTACTGTGTAGTGTATATTTAATAGATGGTGTTATTATGTGTGTAACTGTACTGTGTAATGTATATTTATTAGATAGTTTTATTATAAGTGTAACTGTACTGTGTAATGTATATTTATTAGATGTGTTATTATGTGTGTAACTGTACTGTGTAATGTATATTTATTAGATAGTGTTATTATGTGTGTAACTGTACGGTGTAATGTATATTTATTAGATGGTATTATTATGTTTGTAACTGTACTGTGTAATGTATATTTATTAGATGGTGTTAATATCAGTGTAACTGTACTATGTAATGTATTGTTATTAGATAGTGTTATTATGTGTGTAACTGTACTGTGAAATGTATATTTATTAGATGGTATTATTATGTGTGTAACTGTACTGTGTAATGTATATTTATTAGATGGTGTTAATATCAGTGTAACTGTACTATGTAATGTATTGATATTAGATAGTGTTATTATGTGTGTAACTGTACTGTGAAATGTATATTTATTAGATTGTGTTATTATGAGTGTAACTATACTGTGTAATGTATATTTATTAGATAGTGTTATTATGTGTGTAACTGTACTGTGTAATGTATATTTATTAGATAGTGTTATTATGTTTGTAACTGTACTGTGTAATATATATTTATTACATGATGTTATTATGTGTGTAACTGTACTGTTTAATGTATATTTATTAGACAGTGTTATTATGTGTATAACAGTACTGTGTAATGTATATTTATTAGATAGTGTTATTATGAATGTAACTATACTGTGTAATGTTTATTTATTAGCTAGTGTTATCATGGGTGTAACTGTACTGTGTAATGTATATTTATTAGACAGTGTTATTATGAGTGTAACTGTACTGTGTAATGTTTATTTATTAGATAGTGTTATTATGTGTGTAACTGTAATGTGTAATGTATATTTATTAGATGGTGTTATTATGTGTATAACTGTACTGTGTAATGTATATTTATTAGATAGTATTATTATGTGTGTAACTGTACTGTGTAATGTATATTTATTAGATGGTGTTATTATGTGTGTAACTGTCCTGTGTAATGTATATTTATTAGATAGTCTTATTATGTGTGTAACTGTACTGTGTAATGTATATTTATTAGATAGTCTTATTATGTGTGTAACTGTACTGTGTAATGTATATTTATTAGATAGGCTTATTATGTGTGTAACTGTACTGTGTAATGTATATTTATTAGAAGTGTTATTATGTGTGTAACTGTCCTGTGTAATGTATATTTATTAGATAGTCTTATTATGTGTGTAACTGTACTGTGTAATGCATATTTATTAGATAGTGTTATTATGGGTGTAACTGTACTGTGTAATGTATATTTATTAGATGGTGTTATTATCAGTGTAACTGTACTATGTAATGTATTGTAATTAGATAGTGTTATTATGTGTGTAACTGTACTGTGTAATGTATATTTATTAGATAGTGTTATTATGTGTGTAACTGTACTGTGTAATGTATATTTATTAGATAGTCTTATTATGTGTGTAACTGTACTGTGTAATGTATATTTATTAGATATTCTTATTATGAGTGTAACTGTACTGTGTAATGTATATTTATTAGATAGTGTTATTATGTGTGTAACTGTACGGTGTAATGTATATTTATCAGATAGTGTTATTATGTGTGTAACTGTACTGTGTAATGTATATTTATTAGATGGTAGTATTATGCGGGTAACTGTACTGTGTAATGTATATTTATTAGATGGTGTTAATATCAGTGTAATTGTACTATGTAATGTATTGTTATTAGATAGTGTTATTATGTGTGTAACTGTACTGTGTAATGTATATTTATTAGATAGTGTTATTATGTGTGTAACTGTACTGTGTAATGTATATTTATTAGATAGTGTAATTATGTTTGTAACTGTACTGTGTAATGTATATTTATTAGATGATGTTATTATGTGTGTAACTGTACTGTGTAATGTATATTTATTAGTCAGTGTTATTATGTGTATAACTGTACTGTGTAATGTATATTTATTAGATAGTGTTATTATGAGTGTAACTATACTGTGTAATTTTTATTTATTAGCTAGTGTTATTATGGGTGTAACTGTACTGTGTAATGTATATTTATTAGACAGTGTTATTATGAGTGTAGCTGTACTGTGTAATGTTTATTTATTAGATAGTGTTATTATGTGTGTAACTGTAATGTGTAATGTATATTTATTAGATGGTGTTATTATGTGTGTAACTGTAATGTGTAATGTATATTTATTAGATGGTGTTATTATGTGTATAACTGTACTGTGTAATGTATATTTATTAGATAGTCTTATTATGTGTGTAACTGTACTGTGTAATGTATATTTATTAGATGGTGTTATTATGTTTGTAACTGTACTGTGTAATGTATATTTATTAGATAGTCCTATTATGTGTGTGTAATGTATATTTATTAGATGGTCTTATTATGTGTGTAACTGTACTTTGCAATGTATATTTATTAGATAGTGTTATTATCAGTGTAACTATACTGTGTAATGTTTATTTATTAGCTAGTGTTATTATGGGTGTAACTGTACTGTGTAATGTATATTTATTAGACAGTGTTATTATGAGTGTAACTGTACTGTGTAATGTATATTTATTAGATGGTGTTATTATGTGTATAACTGTACTGTGTAATGTATATTTATTAGATAGTCTTATTATGTGTGTAACTGTACTGTGTAATGTATTTTTATTAGATGGTGTTATTATGTGTGTAACTGTACTGTGTAATGTATATTTATTAGACAATGTTATTATGTGTGTAACTGTACTGTGTAATGTATATTTATTAGATAGTGTTATTATGTGTATAACTGTACTGTGTAATGTATATTTATTAGATAGTGTTATTATCAGTGTAACTGTAGTGTGTAATGTATTTTTATTAGATAGTGTTATTATGTGTGTAACTGTACTGTGTAATGTATATTTATTAGACAATGTTATTATGTGTGTAACTGTACTGTGTAATGTATATTTATTAGATAGTGTTATTATGTGTGTAACTGTACTGTGTAATGTATTTTTATTAGATAGTGTTATTATGAGTGTAACTATACTGTGTAATGTTTATTTATTAGATGGTGTTATTATGTGTGTAACTGTACTATGTAATCTATATGTATTAGATGGTGTTATTATGTGTGTAACTGTACTGTGTAATGTATATTTATTAGATAGTGTTATTATGAGTGTAACTGTACTGTGTAATGTATTTTTATTAGATAGTGTTATTATGTGTGTAACTGTACTGTGTAATGTATATTTATTAGATAGTGTTATTATGTGTGTAACTGTACTGTGTAATGTATATTTATTAGATAGTGTTATTATGTGTGTAACTGTACTGTGTAATGTATATTATTAGATAGTGTTATTATGTGTGTAACTGTACTGTGTAATGTATATTTATTAGATAGTATTATTATGTGTGTAACTGTACTGTGTAATGTATATTTATTAGATAGTGTTATTATGAGTGTAACTGTACTGTGTAATGTATTTTTGATGTGTTTTGTGCCACTCGTATTCTGGCTCTTAATTTGCATTTTGTTGACCTGTAATGTTATATATAACATTTACTGTAAGCACAGACAAGCACAGTATAAATCTTAAGCACTGATGTCGATAGTGCAAGGTGTGTTATCTTGCTCTTTACATCCTAACGCATCCAAAAGGTTTTAGTGCACCCTATGCATTTAGCGAATAGCGCAGGGAGGGGTATTAGCACTTATTATGCTCGTATTACAAATGAGCGCAATTTAAAATACCTTTGTAAAATGTAGCTCTTAATATTAATTATTATTAATACTATAGCCAAGAACTGCATAATGAACTCCACTAATGGAGCACACTCATCTTAGCGCCAGGGATAGGCACGCACCAAGACTGTGGTGGACATTTTCCAAAGTACAGACCTTAGTGAAGGACACTAAGGTATATTTCAAATTAAAGACATTAATAAACACTCTCTTTACCGAGAGGGTAGTGGATGCATTGTGGAAAAGACATCCAGCAGAAGTGGTAGAGAAAGTGAAGGCGTTTAAAGATGCATGGGATATGCATAAGGCTATGCTAGATCAGTCTCTCAATCTCTCTCTCTCTCTCTCTCTCTCTCTCTCTCTCACACACACACACTCAATTGCACATTTGGTATCACACACACCCTCACAGTCTGACACCCACACCTTACACACTATCACATACATACCTTCAAATGCACCAGGATCTGTAGAGATGCCATTTGTGGGCCCCCCTACTTGCTGGTCCCTCGGCCCAGGTCCTATTTGCCTGGCTGATCAGCCCGCCCCTGCTGCTCATTTTATATATATATGTATGTATATATATATATATATATATATATAATATATATAGTAAAGCAGGTATGGATCCCACGGACGGACTTCGTGTTGCAGCCAGGATCCAAATGAATCAGGCACACAGGATTTTTCAAAAGCACTCCGGTTTATTGGCAAAACAATTTTGCCAATAAACCGGAGTGCTTTTGAAAAATCCTGTGTGCCTGCTTCATTTGGATCCTGGCTGCAACACGAAGTCCGTCCGTGGGATCCATACCTGCTTTACTGTTTGTTTCTCCCTAGTGAGAGCACCAGGTAGCTGACATACTCGTGAGTGCCGTTCACCTCTGCAATTATATATATATATATAAATAAAACTACCGGGCCCTGGACATGTCTAGCTAAAATTTACCGGGCCTTGAGGTCACTTTGGTTGAGAACCACTGATCTAAATGCTTTTGTCTCTATGACTAAATAGTCAGTAATTATTCCCACTAGCTGAGATTGTGTGCAGTAATCTGTTATCTGACAACCAGAATGTATTTATTTATTTATTATTTTCTGGTACTAAACTCATTGCTTTCTGACTGTTGTCTGTCACTGATGTAAAACAGTGACACAACTCTATCAGTAGTTGTATCCTATACACTATACGCTAGGTCAGTAGTTGTATCCTATACACTATACGCTAGGTCAGTAGTTGTATCCTATACAGTATACGCTAGGTCAGTAGTTGTATCCTATACACTATACGCTAGGCCAGTAGTTGTATCCTATACACTATATGCTAGGTCAGTAGTTGTATCCTATACACTATACGCTAGGTCAGTAGTTGTATCCTATACACTATATGCTAGATCAGTAGTTGTATCCTAAACACTATACGCTAGGTCAGTAAACTATACGCTAGGTCAGTAGTTGTATCCTATACACTATACGCTAGATCAGTAGTTGTATCCTATACACTATACGCTAGATCAGTAGTTGTATTCTATACACTATACGCTAGATCAGTAGTTGTATCCTATACACTATACGCTAGATCAGTAGTTGTATCCTATACACTATACGCTAGATCAGTAGTTGTATTCTATACACTATACGCTAGATCAGTAGTTGTATCCTATACACTATACGCTAGATCAGTAGTTGTATCCTATACACTATACGCTAGATCAGTAGTTGTATCCTATACACTATACGCTAGATCAGTAGTTGTATCCTATACACTATACGCTAGATCAGTAGTTGTATTCTATACACTATACGCTAGATCAGTAGTTGTATCCTATACACTATACGCTAGATCAGTAGTTGTATCCTATACACTATACGCTAGATCAGTAGTTGTATCCTATACACTATACGCTAGGTCAGTAGTTGTATCCTATACACTATACGCTAGATCAGTAGTTGTATCCTATACACTATACGCTAGGTCAGTAGTTGTATCCTATACACTATACGCTAGATCAGTAGTTTTATCCTATACACTATACGCTAGGTCAGTAGTTGTATCCTAAACACTATACGCTAGGTCAGTAGTTGTATCCTATACACTATACGCTAGGTCAGTAGTTGTATCCTATACACTATACGCTAGGTCAGTAGTTGTATCCTATACACTATACGCTAGATCAGTAGTTGTATCCTATACACTATACGCTAGATTAGTAGTTGTATCCTATACACTATACGCTAGATCAGTAGTTGTATCCTATACACTATACGCTAGATTAGTAGTTGTATCCTATATACTATACGCTAGGTCAGTAGTTGTATCCTATACACTATACGCTAGGTCAGTAGTTGTATCCTATACACTATACGCTAGATCAGTAGTTGTATCCTATACACTATACGCTAGATCAGTAGTTGTATCCTATACACTATACGCTAGATCAGTAGTTGTATCCTATACACTATACGCTAGGTCAGTAGTTGTATCCTATACACTATACGCTAGGTCAGTAGTTGTATCCTATACACTATACGCTAGATCAGTAGTTGTATCCTATACACTATACGCTAGGTCAGTAGTTGTATCCTAAACACTATACGCTAGATCAGTAGTTGTATCCTATACACTATACGCTAGATCAGTAGTTGTATCCTATACACTATACGCTAGGTCAGTAGTTGTATCCTATACACTATACGCTAGGTCAGTAGTTGTATCCTATACACTATATGCTAGGTCAGTAGTTGTATCCTATACACGATACGCTAGATCAGTAGTTGTATCCTATACACTATACGCTAGATCAGTAGTTGTATCCTATACACTATACGCTAGATCAGTAGTTGTATCCTATACACTATACGCTAGATCAGTAGTTGTATCCTATACACTATACGCTAGATCAGTAGTTGTATCCTATACACTATACGCTAGGTCAGTAGTTGTATCCTATACACTATACGCTAGGTCAGTAGTTGTATCCTATACACTATACGCTAGATCAGTAGTTGTATCCTATACACTATACGCTAGATCAGTAGTTGTATCCTATACACTATACGCTAGGTCAGTAGTTGTATCCTATACAGTATACACTAGATCAGTAGTTGTATCCTATACAGTATACGCTAGATCAGTAGTTGTATCCTATACACTATACGCTAGGTCAGTAGTTGTATCCTATACACTATACGCTAGGTCAGTAGTTGTATCCTATACACTATACGCTAGATCAGTAGTTGTATCCTATACACTATACACTAGATCAGTAGTTGTATCCTATACACTATACGCTAGATCAGTAGTTGTATCCTATACACTATACGCTAGATCAGTAGTTGTATCCTATACACTATACGCTAGATCAGTAGTTGTATCCTATACACTATACGCTAGATCAGTAGTTGTATCCTATACACTATACGCTAGATCAGTAGTTGTATCCTATACACTATACGCTAGATCAGTAGTTGTATCCTATACACTATATGCTAGGTCAGTAGTTGTATCCTATACACTATATACGCTAGATCAGTAGTTGTATCCTATACACTATACGCTAGATAAGTAGTTGTATCCTATACACTATACGCTAGATCAGTAGTTGTATCCTATACACTATACGCTAGATCAGTAGTTGTATCCTATACACTATACGCTAGATCAGTAGTTGTATCCTATACACTATACGCTAGGTCAGTAGTTGTATCCTATACACTTTACGCTAGGTCAGTAGTTGTATCCTATATACTATACGCTAGATCAGTAGTTGTATCCTATAAACTATACACTAGGTCAGTAGTTGTATCCTATACACTATACGCTAGGTCAGTAGTTGTATCCTATACACTATATGCTAGATCAGTAGTTGTATCCTAAACACTATACGCTAGGTCAGTAAACTATACGCTAGGTCAGTAGTTGTATCCTATACACTATACGCTAGATCAGTAGTTGTATCCTATAAACTATACACTAGGTCAGTAGTTGTATCCTATACACTATACGCTAGGTCAGTAGTTGTATCCTATACACTATATGCTAGATCAGTAGTTGTATCCTAAACACTATACGCTAGGTCAGTAAACTATACGCTAGGTCAGTAGTTGTATCCTATACACTATACGCTAGATCAGTAGTTGTATCCTATACATTATACGCTAGATCAGTAGTTGTATCCTATACACTATACGCTAGATCAGTAGTTGTATCCTATACACTATACGCTAGGTTAGTAGTTGTATCCTATACACTATACGCTAGGTCAGTAGTTGTATCCTATACACTATATGCTAGGTCAGTAGTTGTATCCTATACACTATACGCTAGGTCAGTAGTTGTATCCTATACACTATATGCTAGGTCAGTAGTTGTATCCTATACACTATACGCTAGATCAGTAGTTGTATCCTATACACTATACGCTAGATCAGTAGTTGTATCCTATACACTATACGCTAGATCAGTAGTTGTATCCTATACACTATACGCTAGGTTAGTAGTTGTATCCTATACACTATACGCTAGGTCAGTAGTTGTATCCTATACACTATATGCTAGGTCAGTAGTTGTATCCTATACACTATACGCTAGGTCTTCAGTTTTTGTTTGTGCTCGAGTGTGCCCATTTACTTTCAACTTGTAATATGCGTGCAAGTTAGCGTAGTTGCTTATCACAATATTGACTCTCTTTAGAGCACCACTTGTAATCTAGTCCTTTATTCTGTAGTTAAATTGACATTAATAAATAGGACCATCTAGTATATATTGAAATGCACATCTGTTCATTTCAGTTGTGAGTAGAATATTTATTTTCATATACAACTGTACGAGTAAAAATGCTTCTAGTAAGTGATAGTGACAGGGTTTATGGAGCATACATCAGTATGACAATGCACCTGCCTTCACGCACAGCGCCAACAGTGATGACTATTATATCAGAGATGGAGCGATTTAGCTTTTACTAGAAGCATTTTCTACTATTTAGTATCGTATTACATTGATGTCCCTGTCAAATAGAATATCCCTTTAAACTCACAATGTAACCACCATTACATGTTTAATTAACACAAATAAAACATTGCAATAGACCTTTGTTATTGTTGTAAGATGCGCTGCGGAATCTGTTGGCGCTCTACAAATACCTGATAATAATAAGAAACCCCTGAAAACCTGCGTGTTCCATTTCACCCTTAAAGGCTGCGGTGCCTCCGTTATACGGTCATTAAAGTCATTTTTTATATATGCATCAGAAACTAATCACTATATTGCAAAAATATCTGCATTTATAACTGAATGAAAAGTGTTTCATTTTTTTATTTTTTAAGCAGAATTTTCAGTTTTGCTAAATGTCATTACTGTTGCCAATTAAGGACTGATATAAAGGATTTCCTCTAAATACCAACCAATTACTGTGCAGTATATGGCAAGTCAGCATTCTGCATTCTACAGATTTTATTTTTACTCCTCTGGAGGAAATAAAAAGCAGTTTTCAGACTTAAACTACAGGATAAGCAGGCAAAATAAATAGTGAAAGTATAGTTGTTGTTTTTTTCAATACATAATTTAACTTTATTGTCATTTTAAATAAAGCGAGATTATCCGACCTTGCAACATTCTACACAGTGATTGATCAATGCAAAAACTCATTTACATCAGCCCCTAAGTGGCTACAGCAAAAGAGATTAGAGACATCAGGTTTTCCAAAGAGTTAATCCCTGCACTGCTCTTGATTTCTAATGTAAATAGTATTTTGTATGCAGATCTTTTGCAGCTCAGTGCTTTATTTATACTGCTTTGTGCATATAAAGGAAGCAAATAATTTAATGTCCCTTTAAAACTGAAATAACACACTGTTTGTGTTTACTGAATTCTGCACACTTTTAATACAATAAAAGGCAAAAATAGATATGCAGAATATAATCATTTCAGCGGTAAGTGTGCGCAGTATTCCAGCGACAAGCGAAAAACGTCTGCAGCAAGTGTAAATCTCCACAGATGTGAATGACCTTGGATTATCATAAACAAAACAATGAAAATGTCTGCACAATGTCAGGCTGCGAGCGGTCAGCCAATCATACCGAGATCAGTTACAGAAACAAGAGCCAGGAGGTTTCATATGCCAATACTCAAGGAGTCAACATGTTAAATATCCTCTGAATGTTAATTCTTGGACAGTATCTGCTTTATACCATACATGGGAGTTTCTGGACCTAATTTTATCTTCAGCTTTAACAACATCTCATAAAAACTGGACCGTGACAGATGAAATTGTAAATCTGTATTCAAATAAAAAGAGATTTGTACATATAATAGTTTTTTTTTTCTTTTAAAAATAGGCTACTGTACTTTATAAATGAATCACCTCCTGGGAGATCCTAGTACTTTCAAACTGGGTGTAATTTAACATCAATTTTATTTGTGAGTCAAAGAAAAATATATAACGTAACCCCTTGTCTGCCAAAAAGAAATTAAATGAATAGTTAATGTGTTTTTTGCCAAATACAGTGATTGTTTAACAACTGATCTGTGAAGCCATGAAATGTTATTAAGAAGAATAAAGGGTCTGTGGGCCCAGCGTTTTAATCAGCCAAACAGTGAAGGTAGAGTTAGAATTGATGGACGAGGACGAGCACTGGTTTAGGTTGTGCACTGAGATTTGGGTGGCTCGCCGGAAGAAGGAGTTAAGAAGCACTCATCTGCCAGCTCTAAAGGCGGCGGACAGCAATCTGTCCGATCGTATACAATTGTGTTGATTGACAACCCCTGCTAGCGTCCGATTGGCTGCGAATCTGCAGGGGGCGGCATTGCACAAGCAGTTCACCAAAACTGCTTGTGCAATGATAAATATACGCTGTTGGCACTCAGCGATGTCTGGCGGACATGATACGCTACAGCAGATCATGTTCGTCCGCCGGATAATAAATCGGCCCATGGTCTGGTCATGGTCATGAGTCTTGATAAAGGCCTAGCAGGGCCGAAACGCGTAGACCAGCATTGGTAAGCCTGATTTCATTTAAGTCCACTATTGTTTATTTTATCACACATTGGATTTATTTTTCTTTTCACAGGGTATTTTTCATTTTTTTTTTTTGTGTAGCTTGTTTGTGAATGAATCCCCTTCATCAAGGAGACCACTACAGGCCCATTTATCAAAGGGCTTGCGGACCTGATCCGACACTGCGGATCAGGTCCGCAAGACCTCGCTAAATGCGGAGAGCAATACGCTCTCCGCATTTAACATTGAACCAGCAGCTCACAAGAGCTGCTGGTGCAACGCCGCCCCCTGCTGACTCGCAGCCAATCGGCCGCCAGCAGGGAGCTGTCAATCAACCCGATCGTATTCGATCGGGTTGATGTCCGGCGATTCCTGTCCGCCTGTTCAGAGCAGGCGGACAGGGTTATGGAGCAGCGGTCTTTAGACCGCTGCTTCATAAGTTGTGTTTCTGGCGAGTCTGAAGACTCGCCAGAAACACGGCCCTTCAAGCTCCGTACGGAGCTTGATAAATGGGCCTGCTAGTCTCAACACTCCCCATTGGATAGGATACATAAGAGTTATTGAACATAAATTTGCTTTTTGGATTTTTCATTTTTATATCACTGTTGTTAAGAAGATTGTGTACTGAAGTAATTTTTTTCGATTTTTTTGGAGTCTATTGGATTTTT
>NC_069499.1:18561188-18573688 GCF_027579735.1 Bombina bombina | reverse complement strand
GAGGGATAGGGATAGACGGATAGGGATAGAGGGACAGACGGATAGGGACAGAGGGATAGGGACAGATATGGAAAGAGGGATATGGACAGAGGGATAGGGACAGAGGGATAGGGACAGAGGAATAGGGATAGACGGATATGTATAGAGGGATAGGGACAGAGGAACAGAGGGATAGGGACAAACAAATAGGGATAGAGCAATAGGGATAGAGCTATAGAGGGATAGGGATAAATGGATAGATGGATAGGGATAGATGGATAGGGATAGAGGGGTAGGGACAGAGGGATAGGGATAGAGGGATAGGGATAGAGGGATAGGGATAGATGGATAGAGGGATAGGGATAAATGGATGGAGGTATAGAGATAGATGGATAGGGATAGAGGGATAGGGATAGAGGGATAGGGAAAGATGGATAGTGATAGATGGATAGAGGGATAGTGATAGATGGATAGAGGGATAGGGATAGAGGGATAGAGGAATAGGGATATATGGATAGATGTATAGGGATAGATGGATATGGATAGAGTGATAGAGGGATAGGGATAAATGGATAGAGGGATAGGGATAGATGGATATGAATAGAGGGATAGGGATAGAGGAATAGGGATATATGGATAGATGGATAGGAATAGATGGATAGGGATAGATGGATAGGGATAGAGGGATAGGGACAGAGGGATAGGGATAGAGGGATATTTATAGATGGATCGAGGGATAGGGATAAATGGATAGAGGTATAGGTATAGATGGATAGGGATAGAGGGATAGGGATAGAGGGATAGGGACAGAGGGATAAGGATAGATGGATAGAGGGATAGGGATAGATGGATAGAGGGATAGGGATAAATGAATGGAGGTATAGGGATAGATGGATAGGGATAAATGGATGGAGGTATAGGGATAGATGGATAGGGATAGAGGGTTAGGGATAGAGGGATAGGGAAAGATGGATAGGGACAGAGGAATAGGGATAGAGGGAAAGGGATAGAAGGAAAGGGACAGAGGGATAGGGATAGAGGGATACGGACAGAGGGATAGGGATAGAGGGATAGGGATAGAAGGATAGGGATAGAGGGACAGAGGGATAGGGACAGAGGAATAGGGATAGACAGATAGGGATAGAGGGACAGAGGGATAGGGACAGAGGAATAGGGATAGACGGATAGGGATAGAGGCAAAGAGGGATAGGGATAGATGGACAGAGGGATAGGGACAGACAAATAGGGATAGAGGAATAGTGATAGAGCGATAGGAATAAATGGATAGAGGGATAGGGATAGATGGATAGAGATAGAGGGATAGGGACAGAAGGAAAGGGATATAGGGATAGTGATAGAGCTATAGGGATAGAGGGATCAGGATAGAGAGATAGGGATAGAGGGATGGGGGGATAGGGATAGGAATAGAGGGATAGGGATAGAAAGATAAGGACAGAGGGATAGGGATAGAGGGATAGGGATAGAGGGATAGGGAAAGAGGGATAGGGATAGAGGGATCAGGAGAGAGGGATAGAGATAGAGGGATAGGGATAGAGGGATAGGGATAGAGGCATATGGATAGAGGGATCAGGATAAAGGGATAGGGATAGAGGGATAGGGATAAATGGATAGAGGGATAGGGACAGAGTGATAGGAATAGAGGGATAGGGCTAGAAAGATAAGGATAGAGGGATAGGGATAGAGGGATAGGGATAAAGGGATATGGATAAATGGATAGAGGGATAGACATAGAGGGATAGACATAGAGGGATAGACATAGAGGGATATTCATAGAGGGATAGACATAGAGGGATAGGGATAGAGGGACAAAGTGATAGGGACAGAGGGATATGGACAGAGGGATAGGGATTGATGATATGGACATAGGGATAGGGACAATGGGATAGAGGGATAGGGGTAGAGGGAGAGAGGGATATGGACAGAGGTATAGGGATAGGGATAGAGATAGAGGGATAGGGATAAATGGATAAAGGGATAGGGATAGAGGAATAGGAATATATGGATTGATGGATAGAGGGATAGAGGGATAGGGACAGAGGGATAGTGATAGAGGGATAGGGATAGAGGGATATGGATAGATGGATAGAGGGATAGGGATAAATGGATAGATGGATAGGGATAGATGGATAGGGATAGATGGATAGGGATAGAGGGATAGGGACAGAGGGATAGGGACAGAGGGATAGGGATAGAGGGATATGGATAGATGGATAGAGGGATAGGGATAAATGGATAGAGGTATAGATATAGATGGATAGGGATAGATGGATAGGGAAAGATGGATAGGGACAGAGGGATAGGGATAGATGGATAGAGAAATAGGGATAGGGAAAGATGGATAGGGACAGAGGGATAGGGATAGAGGGATAGGGATAGAGGGATAGGGACAGAGGGATATGGATAGAGGGATAGGGATAGAGGGATAGGGATAGAGGGATAGGGACAGAGGGATATGGATAGAGGGATAGGGATTGTCATATTGTGAGCCTTGTGCACTGTACCTTTAAGTATGCTGGCATAGCTTCCTTTATAAGGACCTCATTTTCTCCCCTTCATTGCTTGTAATTGAGTATTACTCCTGTATTGGAATCAACCAAGCCTTTCCTTATTGGAACTACCTGTGTCTCCGTAACCTGACAGCATACGCTGTCACCGGATACCCCGCCTCAGGACCGCCTCCCACTGTGAATCCGACTTCGCTCAAACACACTTGTGCCGCAGCTGCAGTCTGTGTCTCCTCTCCCTCTCTTCAGCGTGTAAGTACTTACCGCTTTTGGGTAACCAGCTTTTTCTACTCAATCTGCCTAAAGTACTTTTGTTGTCATATCTTTCACTACTCGTATTGGATATAAAGTTTATAATTACTTACCGGAACTTTTACCAAGTTATTCAAACGTACCTTCATGACTACGTATCTGATCAGTGCACTCACAGATGATAATATTATCTTTTGGGAAAGTTTCTATCAACCTAAGAGTACCATTATAGTCTCATTATTGCTTAATTTTCACGATATATTATCAATCCACACTGTAGTTATGTGTTTGTATAAGATAAAACAACATATAACTATAAAGTGGTAAATTAAATTCTATCTGAATCATAATACTAAACAGTATTGTTAGTTCAATGATTCAGATAGGGACAAATAAACTTATTTATTGAAGCATAATAACTTCAAATTATTGATCTGCACATTTGGTCCTTTTATTTAAGCAGATTCTGAATTGAACTGTGACCGAATTACAAGCCAAAAAAGATGGATCAAGCAGAAATACCTTCACATGTCTATAATTTATCCCAGAGGGTAGATCAACTTTCACAAGGGTTAAGACAACTTCAATTAGAAAACCAGACATTAAAAGATATCCTTAAAGACACAGTAACTCCAAAACAGTTAACTGTAGATTCTACCAACGAGCCTAATGTATCACCACCAGAAAAATTCTTTGGTGACAGAAGTCAATTTCGTGACTTCAAAAACTCTTGTTATTTACTTTCACTCTCAGACCTAAAACTTATACCACAGATAAGCAGAGAGTTCTAACAGTAATATCATACTTAAGAGGAGAACCTAGAACATGGGCTAACTCTTATTTTGAACTAAATGACCCTATTCTAGACAGTTTGGAGGATTTCTTCCAAGCTATGGCCCTACTGTATGATGACCCATGCAAACAGATAACATCAGAAAATGCTATGAGAGCCCTTAAACAAGGGAAAAGGCCCGTGGAGGATTACATAGCAGAATTTAAGAGAGTATCTAAAGATTCACAATGGAATAATATTTCATTGCGGAATCAATTTAGACTTGGTCTGTCAGATGCATTAAAAGATGAACTTTCACGAGTTGATATTCCAGATACTTTAGACAATTTAATGTCTTTATCTATTAACATAGATAGAAGATTGAGGGAAAGAAAGAGAGAAAGATTTAGTCAGGAACCTGTAGTAAAGAGAATAGTTAACCCAGAAAAATACAACCTCACAAAACGTTCTGATGGGTTGTACTATTATGGAAATTTATTGTATATACCCCCTACTTTACAGGGAAGCATAATACAACAAAACCATGACTCCATTCTTAATGGTCATCCAGGTGTTCAAAACACTTATCATTTATTAAGAAGGAAATATTGGTGGCCAAAAATGTGGAAAACAGTTGAAGAATATGTCCATACTTGTACAACTTGTGTTCAATATAAAAAGGAACATAAAAAGCCCTTTGGATATTTAATGTCTCTACCCATCCCAGAACGGCCATGGAAGGAAGTCGCAATGGACTTCATTGTAGAACTACCAACTTCAAAAAATTACACCACAATATTAGTGGTGATTGATCTATTTACTAAAATGGCGCATTTCCTACCTTTACTAGCATTACCCACTGCTTCACAAACAGCTGATCTATTTTTGAATCATATAGTTAAACTACATGGACTTCCAACTAGTGTTTTAACTGATCGAGGAAGTCAATTTACGTCAAAATTCTGGCAATCATTTTGTCAAAAGTTGAATATCACAAGAAAATTGACCACATCTTATCATCCACAGACTAATGGTCAGTGTGAACGTACTAATCAGTCCTTGGAACAATATTTGAGAATTCATTGTTCTCAACAACAAGAGAAGTGGGCAGATTTCTTGGCAACTGCTGAATTTGCCTATAACAATACTAAGAATGCTTCCACTCAAATGACTCCGTTTTTTGCAAATTACGGATTTGATCCAGATTACGAATTTCATCGTAACAATCATGTGCCATGTCCAGTTGTTAACAACTTGGTGAACTCTATAGCACAATCTTTTAACTTATTAAAGGAAAATATTCAACAGGCACAAACCCAACACCAACGATATTATAACCTCAGACGGCGACCAGCACCTGATTATAAAGTTGGTGATTCCGTTTGGTTATCTACCCGGCATCTGAAAATTCCGGCTTCTAAGGCAAAGTTTAACCAGTTATACACTGGACCATTTCCGATCACTAAGATCATTAACCCCAACGCAGTAGTCCTGCAGTTACCTGAGAATTTCCGTATACATCCCTCATTCCATGTCTCCCTGCTAAAACCATACACGCCTGTTCGGTCACAACCAGTCCCTTTAACTACAATCCCTGAAGCTCAAACTTCGGAAGAGGATTATGAGGTCTCTGACATTATAGACTCTAGACTATACCGTGGGGATTTACAGTATCTTGTTCGCTGGTCTGGTTATTCTTCAGATGATGACTCCTGGGTATCTGCTTCACAGGTCTCTGCTCCTCGATTGATAAATCTTTTCCATAGAAGGCATCCGGATAGACCCACTTTTTGAAAACCTGGAGGTATAGGGATAGGGGGATAGGGACAGAGGGATAGGGCTAGAGGCTGAGATGGATAGAGGGATAGGGATAGAGGGATAGGGATAAATGGATAGAGGGATAGCGATAGATGGATAGGGATAGATGGGTAGGGATAGGGACAGAGGGATAGGAAAAGAGGGATAGGGACAGAGGGATAGGGATAGATGGATAGAGGGATTGCAATAGAGGGATATAGATATATAGATAGATGGATAGGGATAGATGGATAGGGACAGAGGAATAGAGGGATAGGGATAGAGGAATAGAGGGATAGGGATAGAGATAGATGGATAGGGATAGAGGCATAGGGATAGAGGGATAGGGATAGAGGGATAGGGACAGATGGATAGGGACAGATGAATAGGGATAGATGGATAGGGATAGAGGGATAGGGACAGATGGATAGGGATAGATGGATAGGGATACAGGGTTAGGGATAGAGGAATAGGGACAGATGGATAGGGACAGATGGATAGGGATAGATGGAAAGGGATAGAGGAATAGGTATAGAGGGATAGGGATAGAGGGACAGAGGGATATGGACCGAGGGATAGGGATAGAGGGATAGAGGAACAGAGGGATAGGGACAGAGGGATAGGGACAAGGACAGATGAATAAGGATAGAAGGATAGGGATAGAGGGATAGAGGGACAGAGGAATAGGGACAGAGGAATAAGGATAGAGGTATAGGGACAAAGGAATAGGGACAGAAGGATAGGGACAGGGGGGCAGGGACAGAGGAATAGGGACAGAGGGATAGGGACAGAGGGACAGGGACAGAGGAATAGGGACAGAGGAATAGGGACAGAGGGACAGGGACAGAGTAATAGGGATAGAGGGATAGGGACAGAGGGATAGGGACAGAGGGATAAGGACAGAGAGATAGGGACAGAGGGATAGGGATAGATGGATAGGAACAGATGGATAGGGACAGATGAATAGGGACAGATGGATAGGGACAGATGGATAGGGATAGATGGATAGGGATAGAGGGATAGGGATAGATGGATAGGGATAGAGGGATAGGGACAGATGGATAGGGACAGATGGATAGGGATAGATGGATAGGGATAGAGGGATAGGGACAGATGGATAGGGACAGATGGATAGGGATAGATGGATAGGGATAGAGGGATAGGGACAGATGGATAGGGACAGATGGATAGGGATAGATGGATAGGGATAGAGGGATAGTTATAGAGGGATAGGGATAGAGGGACAGAGGGATAGGGACCGAGGGATAGGGATAGAGGGATAGGGATAGAGGAACAGAGGGATAGGGACAGAGGGATAGGGACAAGGACAGAGAAATAAGGATAGAAGGATAGAAGGAAAGGGATAGAGGGATAGGGACAGAGGAATAGGGACAGAGGAATAGGGACAGAGGAATAGGGACAGAGGAATAGGGACAGAGGGACAGGGACAGAGTAATAGGGATAGAGGGATAGGGACAGAGGGATAGGGACAGAGGGATAGGGACAGAGGGATAGGGATAGAGGGATAGGGACAGAGGGATAGGGACAGAGGAATAGGGACAGAGGGATAGGTATATTTCTTTCCTTAAATATGTTTTCCTGTGTGCACGGACTTTAACACTAATATTTAATAAAGTGTTATACTGTAAATATTTCACACTCTAATGTTCTCCACATAGCAGAATATGTTCTAAGTATTTATAAATAGATATTCCTATATTTATCATCATGTATATATAGGTATAACTATATTTTTGTGCAAAAATTCATTGGATATACAGTATATTTAAATATATCTTTAAGACCATATTATGCTACGTGCAGAAGATTGGATTGTGAAATATACAATATTATCTTCTTATGTTGCGCTCCGTGATTGTGTTTACGTGACCAGTGGGTGTTCGATTTTTTGATCAAATGGTGATAGTGACTAAGTGCTATTTTAATTTTTTTTCTAAATTTTCAGCTCCATTGAAGTCTATGGGGGAATGCGATTTTGAGTTAGAGACTTCTCAAAGTGTATTTGTCACTCTGACTGCGAATGGTAGAGTGCAAACCTTTTAGTTTCAGCTTGTAATATGAACACAAATCTCAGAGCGCAAATCTTCGAATGGCTTTAATGCTCGAACCCAAGTGCAAACTACCATCCTACTGGTAATCTAGCCAAAAGTGTGTTTAAACAAAGGCGTTCCCTGTGCATGTGTCTAGTGCAAGCCTTAAAGCTTAGGTCGGTGTTTATTGACATACCATTACCTGAGACTGCCTACTGGGGCATATTAGAGGTGCTGGTATGTGTGTTTAAAAAAAGGGCTCGTGTTAGGTTAATTTACTATAGTTTACAACCCCAGCTTTCAACTGACATTTAGTCCCTTTACTAAAACATGTTGTGTTTCTAGGTTATTGGGTAGAGATGTGGCTTTAACCATGGCAAATCTGGGGTTCGAGCCCAGTGATGAATTCAGCACAGCGATGCAAATGTATCTGTATGTGCAACACTCAGCGAAAAGCAATAATATATCTCTTTTCAAATAAACCTGTGCACAGACTGCAGTAGAGGTCTGACCAGGAGAAAAAAAATAAATGTCTGTGAAAGCTGAAGTATTGACAGATAGGGACCTGACAAGCACAAACTTGGGGCTTTAGCCCCTATAACCTTCTTCAACAAATCCCTTGGTGATTAGGAACTACATCATTTGGCTGTTTGTATCATGAGCTTCTGTTGTCTTATTTATAATGAAAAGAAATAAAGTGAGATTTCTCTGTGCCTCTCTAATATCACTTTATGTGTTTGAGTTGCACAGACAGCTCTGATTCCTGGTCTCTCGTCGTTGCGTGCTGACAGGGATGTACCTGCGCCCTCAGCCAGTTTAGGCTTGCACAGCACTGGAACCAATAAGTAACATCCCTTTGATACGTGCTATTCAGTTCCTGTAACTGTAACCAGGCTAGGAGACCAAACAACAAAGCTCCGTCTCACTGTTTCAAGGCGAATAATGAGGCCCCAGGAGCACAATGCGCCTTTTAAACCAGAACAATAAATCTGGCACAGGCTGCAGAATTGTGATAAACAGCATATTTATATCATCACTCACTAGAATCTTTATCTTGCACACTCCTGAGCCCACGGGCAAAATAAAACCAATATGTGTTTTATATGTTGTCACTTCAAAGTCAGCTATGAACAATCAACAATAATCAGCACTAAAAAAAATGCTTTGGATCTACATAAATTGTTACTAAAAAGAAAAAGATTACACAAATATGATATTCTGTATATATATATATGCATTAACCCCTTGTCAGAGAGTTAATTCTGCAGAGCATTGCCATTCCTGGCAGTCTAGTGGTTAAACCTTGGGGTTTTGGGCTGCAGTACTGAGTGCCCTGGGATTGTTACTCACAATGGAACTTGGAGTATTCCAGTGATTTGATCAGGAAGTTAGGGGAGACAGGAAACGCAGCGACTGCTGAGGTTCAAACAGTATTCGCCCATTTAAACCATTGTTTTGTTGTTGTTTTTTTGTTCTGTTTTTATAGCTTTAGAATGAAATGATCTTAAAGGCATAAAGTACTTGCTCTGGGGAATTCCCAGGTATTCACCAGCCTGGTGCTGGGGCGTATAAACATTCTGTAACACACCAAAGGGCCTCTGCTTTGTTACTTTCCAGGTCCCTGAGATGCAGATGTATTTCTAGATATTTGTCATAGGAAAATAAAGTTCATGACTTATAGATTAATCAGAATGAAAAATGTTACAATTTATTTCTGTTATCCAATTTAACTCTCTCCTATTCCTTTGAATATCTCACATTCCAATGTTCTTCACATAGCAGAATATGTTGTATTTATTCATAAATAAATATTTGGTAAAAAATATATATATATATATATATAGATAGATAGATAGATAGATAGATAGATAGATAGATATACATTTTTATGTATAGGTATATATATATATATATTTAGTCACACATTAAATAAAATGTATAGCTTAAGGGAGTACTTATAGGTGGGGAACTGTCTATAGAGGTGTTCTAGACATCTGTAAATGACCATATTGAGCAGATATAATTTCTGCAATAATATACATGTGCACTTTGAGTCTTCATTGTCGGAATACAATTACAACGGTTGGCTTGACAACCTGTTATATGTGTTACACTAGGGATTACGCTGAGGATTCAAACAGCAGATATTGTTAAGGATCCCTCCCTATAGCAGATAACATGATACCATCTATGACAGATATTTAGATGTTTTGATTTAGGCATTGTGTAACTGTTTTTGTTCCGTTTCAGGTTTGTTTATACTGGTTGCTAGGGCAACCGGCGGACCTGCGCATTGAGCTCTGCAGGACGCCGGCGGGACTTCCTGTAGTGCATGGTGATGGTGGAGGGTAATGTATAAAAGTTTGCTTTGTACTTTAACTTTTGTAATGGTCTGAGGACGGGGCTAACAACCCCGAAACATCACTTTAAATAAATAACATTTTATCAAGACCCGGCGAGTGCACTCCTATTTCTATGATTTACATGTATTTTTGTTGAATGCACCCCGGCAATTTATAACTTTGAAAGTGTGTGCAGTGCCCTATGTACATTGAATATATATATATATATACTGTATATATATATATATATATATATATATATATATATATATATATATATATATATATATATATATATATATATATATACAGGGAGTGCAGAATTATTAGGCAAGTTGTATTTTTGAGGATTAATTTTATTATTGAACAACAACCATGTTCTCAATGAACCCAAAAAAACTCATTAATATCAAAGCTGAATAGTTTTGGAAGTAGTTTTTAGTTTGTTTTTAATTTTAGCTATTTTAGGGGGATATCTGTGTGTGCAGGTGACTATTACTGTGCATAATTATTAGGCAACTTAACAAAAAACAAATATATACCCATTTCAATTATTTATTTTTACCAGTGAAACCAATATAACATCTCAACATTCACAAATATACATTTCTGACATTCAAAAACAAAACAAAAACAAATCAGTGACCAATATAGCCACCTTTCTTTGCAAGGACACTCAAAAGCCTGCCATCCATGGATTCTGTCAGTGTTTTGATCTGTTCACCATCAACATTGCGTGCAGCAGCAACCACAGCCTCCCAGACACTGTTCAGAGAGGTGTACTGTTTTCCCTCCTTGTAAATCTCACATTTGATGATGGACCACAGGTTCTCAATGGGGTTCAGATCAGGTGAACAAGGAGGCCTTTTCTTCTTTTATACCCTTTCTTGCCAGCCACGCTGTGGAGTACTTGGACGCGTGTGATGGAGCATTGTCCTGCATGAAAATCATGTTTTTCTTGAAGGATGCAGACTTCTTCCTGTACCACTGCTTGAAGAAGGTGTCTTCCAGAAACTGGCAGTAGGACTGGGAGTTGAGCTTGACTCCATCCTCAACCCGAAAAGGCCCCACAAGCTCATCTTTGATGATACCAGCCCAAACCAGTACTCCACCTCCACCTTGCTGGCGTCTGAGTCGGACTGGAGTTCTCTGCCCTTTACCAATCCAGCCACGGGCCCATCCATCTGGCCCATCAAGACTCACTCTCATTTCATCAGTCCATAAAACCTTAGAAAAATCAGTCTTGAGATATTTCTTGGCCCAGTCTTGACGTTTCAGCTTGTGTGTCTTGTTCAGTGGTGGTCGTCTTTCAGCCTTTCTTACCTTGGCCATGTCTCTAAGTATTGCACACCTTGTGCTTTTGGGCACTCCAGTGATGTTGCAGCTCTGAAATATGGCCAAACTGGTGGCAAGTGGCATCTTGGCAGCTGCACGCTTGACTTTTCTCAGTTCATGGGCAGTTATTTTGCGCCTTGGTTTTTCCACACGCTTCTTGCGACCCTGTTGACTATTTTGAATGAAACGCTTGATTGTTCGATGATCACGCTTCAGAAGCTTTGCAATTTTAAGAGTGCTGCATCCCTCTGCAAGATATCTCACTATTTTTGACTTTTCTGAGCCTGTCAAGTCCTTCTTTTGACCCATTTTGCCAAAGGAAAGGAAGTTGCCTAATAATTATGCACACCTGATATAGGGTGTTGATGTCATTAGACCACACCCCTTCTCATTACAGAGATGCACATCACCTAATATGCTTAATTGGTAGTAGGCTTTCGAGCCTATACAGCTTGGAGTAAGACAACATGCATAAAGAGGATGATGTGGTCAAAATACTAATTTGCCTAATAATTCTGCACTCCCTGTATATATATATATATATATACAGAACAAGAGGGGATAAGGTGCTGTGAGATATATATATATATATATATACAGAACAAGAGGTGATAAGGCGCTGTGAGATATATATATATATATATATATATATATATATACAGAACAAGAGGTGATAAGGCGCTGTGAGATATATATATATATATATATAGAACAAGAGGTGATAAGGTGCTGTGAGATATATATATATATATATATATATATATACAGAACAAGAGGTGATAAGGCACTGTGAGATATATATATATATATATACAGAACAAGAGGTGATAAGGCGCTGTGAGATATATATATATATATATATATATATATATATATAGAACAAGAGGTGATAAGGCGCTGTGAGATATATATATATATATATATATATATATATACAGAACAAGAGGTGATAAGGCGCTGTGAGATATATATATATATATATATATATATATATATATACAGAACAAGAGGGGATAAGGTGCTGTGAGATATATATATATATATACAGAACAAGAGGTGATAAGGCGCTGTGAGATATATATATATATATATATATATACAGAACAAGAGGTGATAAGGCGCTGTGAGATATATATATATATATATATATATATACAGAACAAGAGGTGATAAGGCGCTGTGAGAGATATATATATATATATATATATATACAGAACAAGAGGTGATAAGGCGCTGTGAGATATATATATATACAGAACAAGAGGTGATAAGGCGCTGTGAGATATATATATATATACAGAACAAGAGGTGATAAGGCGCTGTGAGATATATATATATACAGAACAAGAGGTGATAAGGCGCTGTGAGATATATATATATATACAGAACAAGAGGTGATAAGGCGCTGTGAGATATATATATATATACAGAACAAGAGGTGATAAGG
>NC_069499.1:18546188-18558688 GCF_027579735.1 Bombina bombina | reverse complement strand
TGATAAATCGCTGTGAGATATATATAGAACAAGAGGTGATAAGGCGCTGTGAGATATATATATATATATATAGAACAAGAGGTGATAAGGCGCTGTGAGATATATATATATATATACAGAACAAGAGGTGATAAGGCGCTGTGAGATATATATATATATATATATATATAGAACAAGAGGTGATAAGGCGCTGTGAGAGATATATATTTATATAGAACAAGAGGTGATAAGGCGCTGTGAGATATATATATATATATATATATATATATATATATAGAACAAGAGGTGATAAGGCGCTGTGAGAGATATATATATATATATTTATAGATATATAGAACAAGAGGTGATAAGGCGCTGTGAGATATATATATATATATATATATATATAGATAGATAGATAGATAGATAGATAGATAGATAGATAGATAGATAGATAAATAGAACAAGAGGTGATAAGGCGATGTGAGATATATATTTATGTGTTACTATGTGTATATACATATATATTTATGTGTTACTATGTGTATATACATATATATTTATGTGTTACTGTGTGTATATATATATATATATATATATATATATATATATATATATGTGTGTTACTATGTGTATATGCATATATATTTATGTGTTATTATGTGTATATACATATATATTAATGTGTTATTATGTGTATATACATATATATTAATGTGTTATTATGTGTATATACATATATATTTATGTGTTATTATGTGTATATACATATATATTTATGTGTTATTATGTGTATATACATATATATTTATTTGTTACTATGTGTATATACCTATATATTTATGTGTTACTATGTGTATATACATATATATTTATGTGTTATGTGTATATACATATATATTTATGTGTTATTATGTGTATATACAGATATATTTATGTGTTATTATGTGTATATACATATATATTTATGTGTTATTATGTGTATATACATATATATTTATGTGTTACTATGTGTATATACATATATATTTATGTGTTACTATGTGTATATACATATATATTTATGTGTTACTATGTGTATATACATATATATTTATGTGTTATTATGTGTATATACAGATATATTTATGTGTTACTATGTGTATATACATATATATCTATGTGTTACTATGTGTATATACAGATATATTTATGTGTTACTATGTGTATATACATATATATTTATGTGTTACTATGTGTATACACATATATATTTATGTGCTACTATGTGTATATACATATATATTTATGTGTTATTATGTGTATATACATATATATTTATGTGTTACTATGTGTATATACATATATATTTATGTGTTATTATGTGTATATACATATATATTTATGTGTTACTATGTGTATATACATATATATCTATGTGTTACTATGTGTATATACATATATATTTATGTGTTATTATGTGTATATACAGATATATTTATGTGTTATTATGTGTATATACAGATATATTTATGTGTTACTATGTGTATATACATATATATATTTATGTGTTATTATGTGTATATACATATATATTTATGTGTTATTATGTGTATATACATATATATTTATGTGTTATCATGTGTATATACATATATATTTATGTGTTACTATGTGTATATAAATATATTTTTATGTGTTACTATGTGTATATACATATATATCTATGTGTTACTATGTGTATATACATATATATTTATGTGTTATTATGTGTATATACATATATATTTATGTGTTACTATGTGTATATACATATATATCTATGTGTTACTATGTGTATATACATATATATTTATGTGTTACTATGTGTATATACATATATATTTATGTGTTACCATGTGTATATACATATATATTTATGTTTTATTATGTGTATATACATATATATTTATGTGTTAATATGTGTATATACATATATATATATTTATGTGTTAGTATGTGTATATACATATATATTTATGTGTTACTATGTGTATATACATATATATTTATGTGTTATTATGTGTATATACATATATATTTATGTGTTATTATGTGTATATACATATATATTTATGTGTTACTATGTGTATATACATATATATTTATGTGTTACTATGTGTATATACATATATATTTATGTGTTACTATGTGTATATACATATATATTTATGTGTTACTATGTGTATATACATATATATTTATGTGTTACTATGTGTATATACATATATATTTATGTGTTACTATGTGTATATAAATATATATTTATGTGTTAGTATGGGCTCCATTTATCATTGTTTGGAGAAATCCGACTTTCAGTTCTCCAAGAAGTTCTCCGCAGCTCGCCCTCTGTGAGGCGCACTTGTGCGCCAATATTTATAAAAAAACTGGTCGTATTATACCGCTTTTTTCCAAAGTCGAGATGCGGCGTGTTAATGATAAATCTCGACTATATTTACCATTCCATCATCGTAAAAAAGGACATATTTTTGGTATTTTCCTTTTTTATTACTGGATATAGCCATTCTTTTTATTAATGTTATAATTGTTGTAATTTAAGGTTATATAAACATTTATATTTGTAATATGAATTGAACAAATTTCTATATTATTATTCTTTTTGTGTTTTTTTTACAAACCACAACCTTTTACTACTATTCCACGTTATTTTTAACAGATGGCTTCCATATTACAAAGTAATTTTTTTTGGTTTATCTACTTAACACACCGCATGCAGACCTTTTTCTACTATTCAACGTTATTTTTAACACATGTCTTACTTATTACAAAATCATGTGTTTTGGTTTCTCTACATTACACACCCCATACAGACCTTTTAGGCCTCCGTTTATCATGATAAATGGAGCCCATACTATTATTCCACGTTATTTTAACACGTTTCACATATTACAAAGTCCTTATTTTTTGGTTTATCTACTTTAGACACCCCATACAGACCTTTTACTATTATTCTACGTTATTTTAGCACATGTCTTACAAAGTCTTGTTTTTTTGTCTTTTGTTTAGCTATTTTAGACACCCCATGCAGACCTTTAACTATTATTCCTTTTGATTTTCAACACGTCTTTTATCTTTACCAACTAATTTGTTTTTCTCTACCTACTTTACACAACCCCTCTAGACATTTCACTACTATTCTTTTCAAATTAACGTCTTACATTGACCTAATCTTACCCTTTCATTGATAAGATGTTTCAATTCATTGATAAGATGTTTCAATATATATTACACAATAACGACAATTGTTTATATTTGTTAAATAATATATGCATTTATTCTGTATATAAAATAAAATAAAAAAAAATGTTGCTAGCACATTCATAAATTTTTTAATAACACATAAATGAAAAAGTTACATGTTTTCATATTTCAGCCTCATTTTCCTGACTGCTGAGTAACTGCTTATCAGTCCAGTTTCAGCTTTAAGCAGGACTTCAAGGAGCTCTTTTTTGCTTATTACAATTTTTTCATCATCCGGAACTAAAAAATAAAAAATATATATATTTATATTAAACATATATTTTGATTATTTTGAATAGCATTTATAGACATGAGAGTAAAAAAAATATCTGTCAATGGAATTACCAACAGCAATAACATATATTTATTCATAAATGCTATAACACTTACCCCAGTTATAATATTGAGGTGACTGAGAGTCTTCATCGTGTACCTCTAAGTTTATTAAATTTTGTTGAGTTTCTTCAAAAAACAAAATTTTGATTACAATGTATTGATAATGTAATTTTAAAATATATCTATCTTACACAATATTTTTCTCTCTATCTATGTTATCTTTCAATTAATTTTATTTCTATATTTAAATCTGTCTTTTTTGATCTATATACATATATCTATCTGTTGATATATATATATTACATATATCTATCTATCTATCTATCTATCTATCTATATATTGATCTATCTATATATATATATATATATATATATATATATATATATATATATATATTGATATATATAAAAAAAATATGTGTTTGTGTTTTTATATATATATATATATATATATATTTTTTTTTGTTTGTTTTTAAAAAAAATATATACACATATTAATAAAATTGAGATATATATATGTGTATATATATATATATATATATATATATATATATATATATATGCATACATATCTATTGTTTTATATATATATATATATATATATATATATATATATAGATAGATATATATATATATATAGATATATATATATATATAAATATAATGTTTGTAGAATAGATATATCACCATAAAAAAAAAAAAATCACCTGATGTTCCTTGATGAACCTCATCTTCTTCATGGCCCTCCTCGTCCTCTTGTTCCAAATGTTCTTCATCTTGTTCCAAATGTTCTTCTGACTCTGTAGGCTCTACATGTCCTAAAATTATTATTACAAATAAATTTATATTTATAAAATATATATGTTAAAGAAATCTCAAATAATTTTTTTTTAGATTACCTTCAATGTTATCGATATCTTCTTCTCCTTGCTCATCCATTGCATTATTATTTGGAGTGCTATTATCTATAGCATTATAAAAAAAAATAGTTAAAAGATAAATTTACTTTAATACCTGGCTTTGAATTTTTTTTTTTTCTCGAAATTACAGTTACATTTTTTATACCTGTGTCTTGAGTCCTATCTTTATCCATAAAAACTGTGGGCAATGGGTCTGATTCCCCTTCAGAACTAGAATTGGTATCAATGGGAAGAAGGTACCTTGGAGCTCTTCTTCTTTTGACTATTAAATAATATAAAATACAAAATTTGTGAAAATATATTCTTAAAAATCCAAACACACAAAAAATTTGTCTGAAAATCCTATAAAAACTTGATTCATTCACACTTATCTGCAGGCAATGGTAATCTTTTAATCCTATTATTGTTTAACTTGTTTATCTTATTGAAAATATTCCAATTAAAAACTATACATTTTTAATACTTAAGATTATATAATTAAACTATATTTATATCTATATTGCTTACATTTTTTAAGATAACTCTTTATCAAAGTGCGCATTTTAGATTGCCTCCGGTACAAGTCGTTATATCTTTTCAGACATTGTTTCCTCGTTCGTTTTTGCCCAGAGACTCTCCTTACTCTTCGCACCATTTCACAGAGAATTCGGTTTCTTGTGTCCTGGTCCAAAGTGAAAATCCCTTTCCTTTTTTTTGGAAAATATTTATCCATAGTGTAAGAAATAATCAATAATTCTCCAATAGAGAACTTCTTGGATCGTGGCATTTTCTAAATATTATTCAATCTCTACTCACTGACGGGACTAATTTTTTTTTTTAAATGCGCAATTTTGTAAGCTAATACCTATTTTTACAAATAGCACTCAATTTGGATACATATTTTGTAAAATATTATCAAGAATCGTATTTTAGTATACAACTTGATGTTTTTTTTTATCCATTTTAATAACAATGAAACATTGTATAGAACTGCGCCACAACAGCACTATTTTTTTTGCAACATTAACAAATGTTACATGTATCCGTTGATAAGGTGAAATAAAATTAAAGATACATATAACAATGTAATGATATTTAAATTTAATATTGTTATTCATAACCAAATTATCTTTATTTACATGTAAAATTGTTATTAAAAACAAAAATGGAAATCCAGGTATTCCATATGAAAAATAAACTGCGACATATCTTTCCAGAACATCAGACAGTATACGCCCATTTTCATCAACTACATTTAGATACTTTTTTGGAAACCGTTATAAAAGAAAACTTTATTTAGTTTGTATCAACACTTTAGTTATTTTTTGCGCTCTATTGTATCACATTTTTACAATGGCATCTTCCCAAGCTGGAAAGACCAAAAGCGGGAGAAGTATCATGTTCACTCATCGGCAGAATTGTATTTTGGTCGAAGCTGTTATCGAACACTACGATGAAATCATTGGGTACCAAGCAAGAACTGTAAACCCACAGAGAAAGAGAACAATTTGGACACAAATCAGTAGATCTGTTTCAGCTGAAGGAAGTTTTCCTAAGGATGTGCGGGCTTGTCGGAAGAGAGTAACTGATATTAGAAAAAACATAAAGAAAAAGGTTTGCAGGGAAAAGCAATCTGCCAAAGGAACCGGTGGAGGCCCTGGATATAGGGCCGAATTAACGGACTTTGAACAGATGCTTTATGCACGGATGGGTGATGCCGTTGTGGTTGGCCTGGATGTCCCAGCAGACACTATGGATTTTAGAGGTAAGTTAAATGTAAACGACACCCAAATTTTGTTGTTCATGATTTAAAAAAAGAGAATGAAAAACTATATATCTTTATTATTGAAATCTATTATGTAATTATTTCGATTCAATAGATATTCCTTTATGGAAAGGATATGTAGATATGCTCACTATCTCTTTAATTTTGTAGATTTCTGCTATTGGATATTAAAATTGTGATTAGTTTACATTTTTATTTGTCAGATAAGGATTATGGAGAAAATGGAGACATGAACTATAATAAAAGTAATCTAGTCAGTGTTATAACTATCTATTGTCTATCTAAATCGATCTAAATATTTGAAATTGTGTTTTTATCTATAATTATTGAAATTTAATACAAGTATATTTATATTATTTAGAGCAAGAAGATGAGGGACGTCAGGAAGAGGAGAATGATGCACAAGAGGATCAACCTTTGGAAAATGAATTCACCTCACAAGACCAAGAACCCTCCACATCCACAGTACAAAGAGAAGAAGGGGAGAGTAAGTTATTTGTAAAAAACAACCAATAGTTGTTATATATTTTAATAATAATTAACAACCAGATGAGCACTGATGATAACTTGTGGTCTAATGTATATTTTGATTGTATAAATCGATGCAGTTGATATTCTAATATTATTTTTATGTTGTTGTAGGTGTTCGTGCTTTACTGCAATCGATGCAGGACAATTCTATATTATTATTCGAGGGTAGGTTGTCTTCTAATTTAATTGTCATGTTAATTTTTTGTTTTTTTAAGAATGTAACCTATTAATAATACATATTTTCCATGTCATACAGAAGATCAGGTTGAAATCAATTTGGAACCTCTGGTTGAGGATTCTGTATGTCCAGAAGATGAGGATGAGACTCAGGTTGAGGGACAAACATCAGAGGGACCAACACCACCAAATCTAGAAACTCCTCAGAATATCATGGTCAATGACTCTGAAGAAGATGAAAGACCAGAACAATTGATAAACCCAGAAGATGTCACAGGCAGGGGAAATGATATACAAAACCTCACAGACATGGCATTGGGGTTCAGGAATGAGCAAAGTGCATTTTTTAAAGAACTGATCAGATTACAAGAAGAAAGAAATGCAATTTTAAAAGCTGATTCAGAATTTAAGAGGGATTATTCCAAAAAGAAATTAGAAATTTTGAATCGAAGATTTCCTACTCAATAATTAATTATTAATATTTCTTGTTTTTGCACTTTAATGTTCAAATTTTATTCATGTTGAAAAGTTAAACACTAGAATTTGGTTACAGTTTAAGTTATTTTTGAAAAAATGTTACATGTTTCAGTATTCAAGTTTTTGTTATTACAATAAAAATGTTATTTAAAATACAAAAAAGAATTAAGGCTGTTTGTTTGTTCAAAAAAATTTTATTAAAAGAAGAAAAACAAAATTTTTTTATTAACAAATAAACACAACTTTTTTTTTTCATCTGTCTGATTATATAACAGTAGTGATGATTGTTATTGTCCAATTTTCAAACAACTCCTGTGTTATCCGTGGTTTCTGTAATACAATGTTAAAAGATAATTAGCAATCCAGAAATATAATACTAATTCTTTGCCCCACCCCCACCCAAAAAAAATAAAATTACTTACATGAAAAATATCTCTCAATAATTTCCATACGATTTTGAACACCGGCCCTAGTAGTGTGCCTGTTTAATATTTGTTGGGGTACATAGATGTCATCTGGTTGATCCTCAAGACACAAATCATCTTCGTTAACTTGAGATATTGCAATATTATGTAACATGCAGCATACTAAAATAATGTCATTGCACTTCTCTGGTGAGTATTGCAAGTCTCCCCCTGACCTGTCCAACACACGAAATCTCATCTTCAACACACCGAAGGTTCTCTCGATAGCACTTCTTGTACTACGGTGTGACTCGTTGAATTTGATCTCTGCACGTGTATGGGGCGATGGTACTGGTGTCAGAAGCCAAGGCCTACACGGATAACCACTGTCACCTACAAATAAAAAAATTAAAAGAATTATTACATTGGAATAACAATCTATATGCACTTTTAGCAATACAGAAATTAATGAAATAAATAATAACATAAATGAAAAGATCATAAAATTAATTTTCACAAAAAAAAAAGGTCTAAAGTGTATATACATCTAACTAAAAATCTATGTCCTTCAAAGTTGAAAACCAAAATTAAACATAAAAACAATAACAACAAAAAATATGAAGTTAAACTCACCCAATAGCCAACCATGGGGCATGTCTCCACGTTCAAACGATGTAAATAATGCTGATTGTTTGAGGATATGGTAATCGTGGCAGGAACCTGGAAATCCTGAACGCACAGCCCAAATTTTGAGGTTGGCATCACAAACAGCCTGAACATTCAGTGAATGGAAGCTTTTTCTATTCCTGTATTGCTCCTCCCTTAAAGCTGGTGGTCTTAAAGCTATGTGTGTGCAATCAATTGCACCAAGAACATTAGGCATACCAGCTACTTGATAAAAAGATGCCTTAAATGTGTGCCATTCTTGCACATTCCTGGGTACAAAAATAAACTTCTTCAGATGTTTCAAAACTGCTTTTAAAACAATTCTTAGATGCCTGCAAAATGAAGGCTGGCTAATGCCCACCACAGCACTAGAGACTGCCTGAAATGAACCAGTTGACAAGAAATGCAAAACTGCTAATAATTTTAAAAGTCCAGGTATCGCCCTTGTTCTTCTTGTCCTAGGGTCTATGTCATTTTGGATCAGAGAGTAAAGATTTATAATACTCTCCCTATTTATACGAAATCTTTGCTTTATCTCCTTATCAGACAATGCCTGTAGTCCACACCGGGGTAAAAAAACTCTAGGCACTCTTTGGCGTCTCCGTATGGGCATATTACCATCAGCAAGACGATTTTCACGGGCCCTTGCCAAAGAAATAGCAGACAACAGCAGAAAATATTCCATCTTCTCTCTCACAAAAAATGAAGTAAATGAAATGTTCTCCTCAGTGGATATGGAGAACTTTGGAGGGCGTAATTGTAGGAGAATATTAGGTTCTCCCATGGCGCAAAATAGTGATAAATATGAAATTTGGCGATCTGTTAGTCGATTTGATGAAAATACGACCGAAAAAGCGCTGTTTTAAGCTTCAATCGGCGCACATGTGCGCCTTGGCGAGATAGAATAGAGTGGTCGGATTTTTCGGTCGAAAATCAGTTTTTTTGGTCGTATTTTGTTTTAATACATAGGAGAGAATTTACGCCGGCGTATTTATAGGCGTAAATGTATGAGAATTGCAATGATAAATGGAGCCCTATGTGTATATACGGATATATTTATGTGTTAGTATGTGTATATACATATATATGTATGTGTTACTATGTGTATATACCTATATATATTTATGTGTTACTATGTGTATATACATATATATTTATGTGTTACTATGTGTATATACATATATATTTATGTGTCATTATGTGTATATATATATATATATATATATATTTATGTGTTATTATGTGTACATACATATATATTTATGTGTTAGTATGCTCATATACATATATATTCATGTGTTATTATGTGTATATACATATAAATTTATGTGTTACTATGTGTATATACATATATATTTATGTTAATATGTGTATATACATATATATTTATGTGTTAATATGTGTATATACAGATATATTTATGTTAATATGTGTATATACATATATATTTATGTGTTAGTATTTGTATATACATATATATTTATGTGTTATTATGTGTATATACAGATATATTTATGTTAATATGTGTATATACATATATATTTATGTGTTAGTATTTGTATATACATATATATTTATGTGTTATTATGTGTATATACATACATATTTATGTGTTATTATGTGTATATACATATATATTTATGTGCAACTATGTGTATATACATATATATTTATGTGTTACTATGTGTATTTACATACATATTTATGTGTGTTATTATGTGTATATACATATATTTTTATGTGTTACTATGTATATATTCATATATATGTATGTGTTAATATGTGTATAATTTGCATACAAAGAGAGAAGCGCTCTACCAGGAACGAACAACAGCTCAGTGGCTTGTTCTATGGCGATTTACCACCCGGAAGCAGCCTCTTTAAGACCAGTGTGCTTTTCACAGAAGAAAACTTTCCTGAAGTATATCAGTCTGATCCCGCCAAGTAAGGTCAGTCCAGCCCCGAAATACCAGGCAATTCTCCTCTGAACAAGAAACATGACAACCCCAGACAATCGTTTCGGCCTCCTATGGGCCTCGTCAGTGAGGTGCAGCCACATTCCTCTAAGCACACTGGGCAAGGAGTCCACGTCTGGTTTCCCCCATCACCCATAGGGAGACTTCCCCAGGGTCATAATAATTTGCATACAAAGAGAGAAGCGCTCTACCAGGAACGAACAACAGCTCAGTGGCTTGTTCTATGGCGATTTACCACCCGGAAGCAGCCTCTTTTAGACCAGTGTGCTTTACACAGAAGAAAACTTTCCTGAAGTATATCAGTCTGATCCCGCCAAGTAAGGTCAGTCCAGCCCCGAAATACCAGGCAATTCTCCTCTGAACAAGGAACATGACATCCCCAGACGATCGTTTCGGCCTCCTATGGGCCTCGTCAGTGAGGTGCAGCCACATTCCTCTAAGCACACTGGGCAAGGAGTCCACGTCTGGTTTCCCCCATCACCCATAGGGAGACTTCCCCAGGGTCATAATAATTTGCATACAAAGAGAGAAGCGCTCTACCAGGAACGAACAACAGCTCAGTGGCTTGTTCTATGGCGATTTACCACCCGGAAGCAGCCTCTTTTAGACCAGTGTGCTTTTCACAGAAGAAAACTTTCCTGAAGTATATCAGTCTGATCCCGCCAAGTAAGGTCAGTCCAGCCCCGAAATACCAGGCAATTCTCCTCTGAACAAGGAACATGACAACCCCAGACGATCTCTTCGGCCTCCTATGGGCCTCGTCAGTGAGGTGCAGCCACATTCCTCTAAGCACACTGGGCAAGGAGTCCACGTCTGGTTTCCCCTATCACCCAAAGGGAGACTTCCCCAGGGTCATAATAATTTGCATACAAAGAGAGAAGCGCTCTACCAGGAACGGACAACAGCTCAGTGGCTTGTTCTATGGCGATTTACCACCCGGAAGCAGCCTCTTTTAGACCAGTGTGCTTTTCACAGAAGAAAACTTTCCTGAAGTATATCAGTCTGATCCCGCCAAGTAAGGTCAGTCCAGCCCCGAAATACCAGACAATTCTCCTCTGAACAAGGAACATGACAACCCCAGACGATCGTTTCGGCCTCCTATGGGCCTCGTCAGTGAGGTGCAGCCACATTCCTCTAAGCACACTGGGCAAGGAGTCCACGTCTGGTTTCCCCCATCACCCATAGGGAGACTTCCCCAGGGTCATAATAATTTGCATACAAAGAGAGAAGCGCTCTACCAGGAATGAACAACAGCTCAGTGGCTTGTTCTATGGCGATTTACCACCCGGAAGCAGCCTCTTTTAGACCAGTGTGCTTTTCACAGAAGAAAACTTTCCTGAAGTATATCAGTCTGATCCCGCCAAGTAAGGTCAGTCCAGCCCCGAAATACCAGGCAATTCTCCTCTGAACAAGGAACATGACAACCCCAGACGATCTCTTCGGCCTCCTATGGGCCTCGTCAGTGAGGTGCAGCCACATTCCTCTAAGCACACTGGGCAAGGAGTCCACGTCTGGTTTCCCCTATCACCCAAAGGGAGACTTCCCCAGGGTCATAATAATTTGCATACAAAGAGAGAAGCGCTCTACCAGGAACGAACAACAGCTCAGTGGCTTGTTCTATGGCGATTTACCACCCGGAAGCAGCCTCTTTTAGACCAGTGTGCTTTTCACAGAAGAAAACTTTCCTGAAGTATATCAGTCTGATCCCGCCAAGTAAGGTCAGTCCAGCCCCGAAATACCAGACAATTCTCCTCTGAACAAGGAACATGACAACCCCAGACGATCGTTTCGGCCTCCTATGGGCCTCGTCAGTGAGGTGCAGCCACATTCCTCTAAGCACACTGGGCAAGGAGTCCACGTCTGGTTTCCCCCATCACCCATAGGGAGACTTCCTCAGGGTCATAATAATTTGCATACAAAGAGAGAAGTGCTCTACCAGGAACGAACAACAGCTCAGTGGCTTGTTCTATGGCGATTTACCACCCGGAAG